>NC_061114.1:145451930-145727159 GCF_002878395.1 Capsicum annuum
ATTGCATAGTTTAACCATCAATCGTAGTCCCTATTCAGAGTATCGGTGTTCAGAACACCCTTTCTTAAGAAGAGATTCTAGTCGAAATCCTAGACTATCATACTCGTAGATTGAGGAACAAAGAAGTCCCCCTAGTTAAAGTTCGTTGGTAAAATTAGTCCACCGAGGGAGCTACTTTGGAAGTAGAAGCAGATATGCGTACCAATTGCCCTTACCTTTTCCCCGCCAACTCAGATCAAGCTTAAGGTAATAGTTCTCCTTAAGCTCTCTCAGTTTCATGTGTAGTGTGCATCACTAACTTAGTATACCATGATAATCTTGGTATCAAGCACCATCGGACATTCAGTCATGCATTCATGTATCATATCAGTTATATAGTTATGCATCGGACATACATCTCATTAAGAGAAATCTTAATTCTTCAGAACTTCCTGTTATGAATTTATAAATTAGTTACGCATACATCAGATATGCATGTTTAGGATGTTATGTGAATCTTATCAGTATCGTCCATCATGAAATCATGTTCCAGTTATTAATGTTCAGCTCATTGTTATCCCTCCCAGTCAGTCTTATTCGAGGACGAATGTTCTTGTGGGAGAGATATTGTAATACCCATGCTTTTTCTTAGCTTAAAAATTATCTCAAGGATTTTAGAACTTGATTTGAAATAATAATTCATTCATATACACGTGGTATTTCCATAATTTTTTCTTCTTATCATATGGGAAATTTAATAAGTTTTCCATCGATATATAATTTGCCCAAATTAAACACTTGGGCGAAAAGATAGTTCTTTTTTAGTTAGACAGTGTCTGACCTGAGCCTTCAGTGCTTTATGGAGATAGCTCAACTGGGAATTGACAATTTCCATTGTTTCTCCATGATACTGGCGCATCGCGCCAAACTTGCAGTCCATAGACAAGGTGGCAACGCAAAAGCTTCGCGTCGTGCCACCGTAAAATTTCTCATTTATCAATTTCTAGTGACTGGGCTCGATAGTGGCGCATCGCACCAAGGTCTTGATTCAAGAAATTTTACTAAAAATTAAATTGGTAAATGTTTCCCCCTATATAAGCTTCCAAACATGGGATTTAACCCTTATTCATCCAAAATATAGATGTTTTACCTTAAACTCATCATCAACATAATTTAGTTTGGGTCATTTTAGATAAAATAACCAAATTAGCTCATTTCCTTTCGGTTTATACCTCTTATTCAGCTGATGATTACGCTAGACTCTACATCTAGGAGTTGGATAGATGGCACGGTGTTCTGTTATATATTATCTAAGAAAGAGGTACCTGATTCACCTCTCATTACTGGAAAGGATTACAAAAGGGACTTGGTACCCAAATTTATCTCTATAAAACCTTTCATCATCAGACAGAAGGTCGAGCAGAAAGGACCATTCAGACATGAGAATATATGCTAAGGGCATGTGCAATTGATTTCAAGGAATGTTGGGATGACCACTTTCCTTTGATTTAGTTTGCCTACAACAACAGCTATCATTCCAATATTCAGATGGATCCATTTAAAGTTCTCGATGGTAGGAGATGTAGATTTCTAATTAGTTGGTTCAAAGTTAGGGACGCCTCAGTCATAGGGCCTGACTTTGTATTCGATGCCTTAGGGAAAGTCTAGTTCATTAGAGAAAGACTTCGGACTGTTGAGAGCCGACAGAAGTCTTATGCAGATGTTCTTAGAAAAAATCTTGAGTTTGAGGTTTGTGATCATGTCTAGCTCAAGATCTCTGCTATGAAGAGAGTGAAAAGATTTGGTAAGAAGGGAAAACTTAGCCCCTGATATATTGGTCACTTTAAGATTCTTAGTAGTTTCAGCAAGGTAGCTTAGGAGCTCGAATTACCTTCAGATCTAGCCTTAGTTCATCTAGTCTTTTATGTATCTTTGCTCAAGAAGTGAATAGGTGACCCATCAGTCATAGTCCCTACTCAGAACATCGATGTTCAGAAGAGCCTTTCTTATGAAGAGATTCCAGTCGAAATCCTAGACTATCATACTTTTGAAGCAGAAGCAGATATGCATACCAATTACCTTTGCCATTTCCCCGCCAACTCAAATCAAGCTCGATGTAAGAGTTCTCCTTAACCTTACTCAGTTTCATAATTAGTATGCAACACTAAATTATTATACCATTGTAATCTTCTTATCAAGTACCACCGCATATTCAGTCATGCATTCATGTATCAGATCAGTTATATAGTTATGCATCAGACATAGATTCTCATAGTGAGAAAACTTAGTTCTTCAGAACTTTTAGTTATGCATTTATAAATTAGTTAGGCATGCACAAGAGATGAATGTTTAGTATGTTATGTTCAACTTTTTAGTCACGTCTATCTTAAAATCATGTTCCAGTTATTCATGATCAGGTCATTTTTCCCCCGCAGTTTGTCTTCTTCTAGGATGAATGTTCTCAAAAGGGAGAAATCATAATACCCATGCTTTTTCTTAGCATAAAAATCATCTTAAGAATGTTAGAACTTGATTTGAAATTAAAATTCATTCTAATACACATGGTATTTCCATAATTTTCTTTTCCTATCACATGGGATATTGAATAATCTTTCCATCGATATGCAATTCGCCCAAATCTGACACCCATCCGAAGAGTTAGGTCCTTTTTAGTGAGACAGTGTTTGACCTGAGCCTTCAGTGCTTCCCAAAGATTGCTCAAATAACAATTGTCAATTTCCAGTGTTGCTCCATAATACTGGCACATCATGCCAAATTTCCAGGTCGTAGACAATGTAGAAATGCAATAGTTACTTAGCGCGATGGTGGTGCGTCGCACCAAAGGCCCAATTAAGGAAATTTTACTAAAAATTAAATTACATGTCCAGGGTTAAATAGGTCAGTTTCCCCCTATATAAGCTTCGAAACACAGGATTTAACCCTTATTCCTAAAAAATATTGATGTTTTTCCTCAAAATCATCATTTGTATGATTTAGTTTGGCTCAATGTAGATAGGATGACTAAATTATCTCATTTTCTTCCATTTCATACCTCTTATTTTGTTGAGGATTACAACAGACTCTACATCAAAGAGATGGTCAGTTTGTACGGTGTTCCATTATATATTATCTCAGACAGAGGTACCTAGCTCACCTCTCATTTTTGGAAAGCATTCCAAAAGGGTCTTGGTTCCCAAATTCATCTCAGTACAACCTCTTATCCTTAGAAATATGGTAAAGTAGAAAGGACGATTCAGAAGTTAGAATATATGCTAATGGCGTGTGAAATTCATTTCAAGAGAAGTTGGGATAACCACTTGCCTTTGATTGAGTTTGCATACAACAACAACTATCATCTAGTTTTTAGATGGCTCCATTCGAAGCTCTCTATAGTTAGATATGTAGATCTTTGATTTTTTGGTTTGAAGTCAGTGAGGCCTCAGTCATAGGGCCTGACTTTGTATTCAACGCCTTAGGGAAAGTCCAGTTGATCAGAGAAAGACTCTAGGCTGTTGAGTGTCGACAGAAGTCTTATACAGATATTCATAGAAAATATTTTGAGTTTGATATTGGTGATTATGTCTACCTCAAGATATCTGCTATAAATAGAGTAAAGAGATTCAGCAAGAAGCAAAAACTTAGTCCCCGATATATTAGTCCCTTCAAGATTCTCAATCATTTTGGCAAGGTAGCTTAGGAGCTTGAATTTCCTTCATATCTAGCCTCAGTTCATCAAGTCTTTCATCTTTCTTTGCTCAAGAAGTGCATAGGTGACCCATCATTCGTATACCCTATTCAGATCATCTATGTTCAGAACAACCTCTCTTATTACGAGATTCCAGTCAAAATCATAGACTATCGTACTCATAGATTAAGGAACAAAGAAGTCCCCCTAGTTAATGTTTTTTGGCAAAATCAATCCATCGAGGGAGCTACTTGGGAAGTAGAAGAAGATATGCATAGCAAGTACCCTAACCTCTTCCACTCCAACTCAAATCAAGCTCAAGGTAATAATTCTCCTTTAGCTTACTCAATTTCATGATTAGTGTGCATCACTAACTTAGTATACCATGATAATCTTGGTATCAAGTACCACCGCATATTCTATCATGCTTTCATGTATCAGATCAGTTAAATGGTTATTTATCAAACATCCATTCTTATTGTGAGAAAGCATAGTTCTTCAGAACTTTCAATTATGCATTTATGAATTAGTTATGCATGCATCAGATATGCATGTTCCGTATGTTATGTTCAGCTTTCTAGTCACGTCCTTCATGAAATAATGATCCAGTTTTTCCTGTTCAACTCATTGTTTCACCTCTCAGTCAGTCTCATTCAAGGATGAATATTCTAAAGGGGGAGATATCGTAATACCCGTTCTTTTTCTAAGCTTGAAAATCATCTGAAAGATGCTTGAACTTTATATGATATAAGAATTCATTCTTATACAAGTGGTATTTCCATAATTTTTTCTTTCAATCACATGGGAAATTGAATAAGCTTTCCAACGATATATAATTTGCCCAAATTCGACACCCTGGTGAAGCGTTAAGTTCTTTTTAGTAAGATAGTGTTTGACCTGAGCCTTCAGTGAATCACGGAGATAGCTCAAATGGAAATTGTCAATTTCCATTGTTGCTCCGTGATAATGGTGCATCGTGCCAAACTTCTAGGTTGTAGGCAAGGTGGCAATACGATAGCTACGCATTGCGCCACTGTGAAATCTCTTGTTTGTCAATTTCCAGTGACTTGGCATGATGGTGGTGCATCACAGGGTTAAAATAGTCAATATCCCCCAATATAACTTTTCAATCATGGGATTTAGCCCTTATTCACAAAAAGTATTTGTGTTTTACCTTAAACTCGTAATCAGTAAAATTAAGTTTGGGTTATTGTAGATAGGATGACTAAATTAGGTCATTTCCTTCCGGTTCGTACCTCTTACTCAGCCGAGGATTATGCCAGACTCTACATCAAGGAGTTGGTCAGATTGCACAGTGTTCCGTTATCTATTATCTCAGAAAGAGGTACCTAGTTCACCTATCATTTCTGGAAAGCATTCAGAAAGGGTCTTGGTAGCCAAATTCATATCAGTACAACCTTTCATCCGCAGATAAATGGTAAAGAAGGAAGGACCATTCAGAAGTTGGAAGATATGCTAAGGGCGTGTGCAATTTTTTTGAAGTGAAGTTGTGATGACCACTTGCCTTTGATTGAGTTTGCGTACAACAACCACTATCATTCTAATATACATATGGCTTCATACCAAGCTCTATATAGTAGGAGATGTAGATCTTCGATTGGTTGGTTCGAAGTTAGTGAGGCCTCATTCGTAGGGCCTGACTTTCTATTCGATGCCTTAGGGAAAGTCCAATTGATTGGAGAAACACTCGGGGCTAATGAGAGTCGGCAGAAGTCTTATGCAGATGTTCGTAGAAAAGATCTTGAGTTTGAGATTGGTAATCATGTTTACCTTAAGATCTCTCCTATAAAGATAGTGAAGATATTCGGAAAGAAGGGAAAACTCAGTCCCCAATATATTGGTCCCTTCAAGATTCTCTATCATTTCAGCAAAGTAGCTTACAAGCTCGAATTGCCTTTAGATATATCCTTAGTTCATCTAATCTTTAAATTCTCTTTGCTCAAGAAGTGTATAAGTGAACAATTAGTCGTAGTCCCTATTCAGAGCATCAATGTTCTGAACAACCTTTCTGATGAGGAGATTCCAGTCGAAATCCTTCCTATCATACTCATAGATTGAGGAAAAAAGAAGTCCCTCTAGTTAAAGTTCTTTAGTGAAATCAGTCCGTTGAGGGAGCTACTTAGGAATTAGAAGCAGATATGCATACCAACTACCCTCACCATTTCCCCACCAACTCAGATCATGCTCTAGGTGATAGTTCTCATTAAGCTTACTCAGTTTCATGATTATTCCACATCACTAACTTAGTATACTATCATAATCTTGGTATTAAGTACTATCTTATATTTTGTCATGCATTCATGTATCAGATCACTTATATAGTTATGCATCAGTCATGTTTTCTCATTATGAGAAAATTTAGTTCTTCAAAACTTTCAGTTATGCATTTATGAATTAGTTATGCATGCATCAGATATGCATGTTTAGTATGTTATGTTAAGCTTGTCAGTCGCATCCGTCATGAAATCATGTTATAGTTATTCATGTTTAGCTCATTTTTCCCCTCTCAATCAGTCTTATTCGAGGAAGAATGTTCTCAAGGGGGAGATATTGTAATACCCATGCTTTTTCTTAGCTTGAAAATCATTTTAAGGATGTTAGAAATATCTATGAATAAGCTTTCCATGGATGTATAATTCACCCAAATCCAACACCCGAGCAAAGAGTTAGGTTCTTTTTAGTGAGAGAGTTTTTGACCTAAGCCTTCAGTGCGTAATGGAGATAGATCAAATGGCAATTGGCAATTTCAAGTGTTGCTCGATGATACTGGCGTATCGCGCGAAAGTGCCAATTCGAAAAATTTTATTAAAAATTAAATTACGCGTCCATGGTTAAAAGAGTCAATTTGCTCCCCTATATAACCTTCCAAAAAGGGGATTTATTCCTTATTCATAAAAAATATTAATGTTTTGCCTCGAACTCGTCATCAACATAATTTAGTTTGGGTCATTGTAGATAGGATGACCAAATCAGCTCATTTCCTGGTTCATACCTCTTATTCAGCTAAGGATAATGCCAAACTCTACTTCAATGAGTTGGTCAGATTGCACGGTGTTCCATTAGCTATTACCTCAATTAGAGGTACCTAGTTCACCTCTAATTTCTGGAAAGCATTCCTAAAGGGTCTTGCTTACCTAATATATCTCAGTACATCCTTTCATCCTCAGACAGATGGTCAAGGAGAAAGGATTATTCAGGTGTTAGAAGATATGCTAAGGGCGTGTGGAATTTATTTCAAGAAAATTTGAGATGACTACTTGCCTTTTATTAAGTTTAAATCAAACAACAACTCTCATTCCAATATTCATATGGCTCCATTCCAATCTCTCTATGGTAGGAGATGAAGATCTCCGATAGGTTAGTTCAAAGTTAGTGAGGCATCATTCATAGGTCCTGACTTGGTTTTGACGCCTTAGGGAAAGTTCAGTTGATCTGAGAAATACATCGGGATGATGAGATGCGACAGAAGTCTTATGCAAATGTTCATAGAAAAGATCTTGAGTTTGAGATTGGCGATCATGTCTACCTCAAGATCTCTCCTATCAAGGGAGTGAAGAGATTTAGAAAGAAGGAAAAACTCAGTCCTTGATATATTGGTCCCTTCAAGATTCTCTGTCATTTCGGTAAGGTAACTTAGCAGCTCAAATTACTTTCAGATCTATCCTTAGTTCATCTAGTCTTTCATGTCTCTTTACTTAGATTGTGCATAGGTGACCCATCTGTCGTAGTCCCTATTCATAGCATCAATATTCAGAACAACCTCTCTAATGAAGAGATTCCAGTTGAAATCCTAGAATATCATAATTGTAGATTGAGGAACAAAAAAGTACCTGTTGTTAAAGTTCTTTGGAGAAAGCAGTCTGCCAAGGGACCTACTTGGGAAGAAGATGCAGATATGCAAGCCAAGTACCCTTCCCATTTCCCCACAACTCAAATCAAGCTCAAGGTGATAGTTCTCCTTAAGCTTACTTAGTTTCATAATTAGTGTGCATCACTAACTTTGAATACCATGGTAATCTTGGTATAAGGTACCACTGCATATTCTATCATGCATTCAAGTATCAGATCAGTTAAATAGTTTTGCATCAGACATGCATTCTCATAGTGAGAAAACTTAGTTCTTCATAACTTTTAGTTATGCATTTATGAATCAGTTATGCATGCATCAGATATGCATTTTTAGTATGTTATGTTAAGCTTGTCAGTCCCGTCCATCATAAAATTATGTTCCAGTTATTCATGTTCATCTCATTATTTCCCCTCTCAGTCAGATTTATTTGAGTACAAATGTTCTCAAGGGGGAGATATCGTAATACCCGTGCTTTTTATTAGCTGGAAAATTATCTTAAGGATGTTAGAACTTGCTTTGAAATAACAATTCTCTCTTATACCCGTGGTATTTCCATAATTTTCTATTCCTATCACATGGGAAATTGAATAAGTTTTCCATTGATTTATAATTCGCCCAAATCTGACACCCAGGCAAAGAGTTAGGTTATTTTTACTGACACAGTGTTTGACCTGAGCCTTCAGTGCATAACAGAGATAGCTCAAATGGTAATTGTCAATTTCAAGTGTTTAGCGATGATACTGGTGCGTCGCGCGAAGGGCCTTATTCGGAAAATTTTACTGAAAATTAAATTATGTGTGCAGGGTTAAAAGGGTCTATTTGTACCTCGATATAAGCTTCCAAACACTGGATTCTCTGAATGTTCAGTTTGAAGTCAATGAGGCCTTATTCATATGGCCTGACTTGGTATTCAAAGCGTTAGGGAAAGTCCAGTTTATTAGAGAAAAACTCTGGGCTGCTGAAAGCCAACATAAGTCTTATGCAGATGTTTGTAGAAAAAATCTTGAGTTTGAGATTGGTAATCATGTCTACCTCATGATCTCTCCTATGAAGAGAGTAAAGGATTCAGAAAGAAGGGAAAACTTAGTCCCCGATATATTGGTCCCTTCAACATTCTATGTCATTTCTGCAAGGTAGCTTAGGAGCTCAAATTAATTTCAGATCTATCCTTAGTTCATCTAGTCTTACAAGTCTCTTTTCTGAAGAAGTACATAGGTGAGCCATTAGTCGTAGTCCCTATTCAGAGAATCAATGTTCAGAACAACCTCTCTGATGAGGAGTTTCCAGTTGAAATCCCAGACTATCATACTCGTAGATTGAGGAAAAAAAAAGCCCATCTAGTTAATGTTCTATGGCGAAATCAGTCCATTGAGGGAGCTACTTGGGAAGCAGAAGCAGATATGCATACCAAGTAACTCACCCTTTCCCGGCAAACTCAGATCACGCTCAAGGTGATAGTTCTCCTTAAGTTTACTCAGTTTCATGATTAGTGTGCATCACTTAGTATACCATGATAATCTTGGTATAAAGTACCACCACATATTCTGTCATGCATTCATGTATTAGATCAGTTATATAGTTATGCATCAGACATGCATTTTCATTGTGAGAAAACTTAGTTTTTCAAAACTTTTAGTTATGCATATATGAATCAGTTATGCATGCATTCGATATGCATGTTCAGTATGTTATGTTAAGCTTTTCAGTTGCGTCTGTAACAAAATCATGTTCCAGTTATTCATGTTTAGGTCATTGTTTCCCCTCTTAGTCAGTTCTATTCGAAGACAAATATTCTCAAGGGGGAGATATCGTAATACCCGTACTTTTTCGTAGCTTGAAAATCATCTTAAGGATGTCAGAACTTTCTTTTAAATAAGAATTCATTATTATACATGTGGTATTGTGATAATTTTCTCTTCCTATCATATAGGAAATTGAATAAGCTTTCCATCAATGTATATTTTGCTCAAACCCAACACAGGGTGAAAAGTTAAGTTCTTTTTAGTGAGATAGTGTTTGACCTAAGCCATAAGTGCATAGTGAAGTTAGCTCAAATGGCAATTGTCAATTTCAAGTGTTGCTCGATGATACTGGTACATCGCGCGAATGACCTAATTCAGGAAATTTTACTGAAAATTAATTTATGTGTCCAGGGTTAAAAAGGTTAATTTGTACCCAAATATAAGCTTCTAAACATGGAATTTATCCCTAATTCATAAAAAAATATTGATGTTTTGCCTCGAAATTGTCATCAACATGATTTAGTTTGGGTCATTGTAGATAGGATGACCAAATTAGCTTATTTTTTCCAGTTCATACCTCTTATCCAACCGAGCATTATGCCAAACTCTACATCAAGAAGTTGGTCAGATTGCACGGTATTCCTTTATCTATTATCTCTGACATAGGTAATCGGTTCACTGCTTATTTTTGTAAAAGCATTCCAAAAAGGACTTGGTACCCCAATTCATCTCTGTACAGCCTTTCATCCTCAGAGAGATGGTCAAACAGAAAGGACCATTCAGACATTAGAAGATATGCTAAGGGCGTGTGTAATTGATTTCAAAGGAAGTTGGGATAACTACTTTCCTTCGATTGAGTTTTCATTGAACAACAACTATTATTCTAATATACATATGGCTTAATTCCAAGCTCTCTATGGTAGGAGATGTAGATCTCTCATTAGTTGGTTCGAAGTTAGTGAGGCCTTATTCATAGGGCCTGACTTGGTATTCGACTCATTACGAAAAGTCGAATTGATTAGAGAAAGACTCTAGGCTGCTGAGAGCCCACAAAAGTCTTATACTGATGTTTATAGAAAAGATCTTGAGTTTGAGATTGGTGGTCAAGTCTATCTTAAGATCTCTTCTATGAAGAGACTGAAGATATTTAAAAAGAAGGGAAAATTCAATCCCCGATATATTGGTCCCTTTAAGATTCTCAGTCATATCGGAAAGGTAGCTTAGGAGCTCTAATTACCTTTAGATCTATCCTTAGTTTATCCAGTCTTTCAAGTTTCTTTTCTCAAGAAGTGTATAGGTGACCCATCAGTCGTAGCTATTCAGAGCATTAATGTTCAGAATAACCTCTCTGATGAACAGATTCCAGTAAAAATCCTAAACTGTCAAACTCGTGGATTGTGGAATAAAGAAGTCCCTCTATTTAAATTTCTTTGGTGAAATTAGTCTGTCAAGGGAGCTACTTGGGAAGCAGAAGCAGATATGTGTACCAAGTACCCTCACCATTTCCCTGCAAACTCAGATCAAGCTCAAAGTGATAGTTCTCCTTAAGCTTACTCAGTTTCATGATTAATGTGCATCACTAAATTATTATACCATGATAATATTGGTATAAAGTACCACCGCATATTCTATCATTCATTCATGTCTTAGATCAATTATATAGTTATGCATCAGACATGCATTCTCATTGTGAGAAAACTTAGTTCTTTAAAACTTTAAGTTATGCATTTATGAATCATTATGCATGCATCAGGTATGCATGTTCAGTATGTTATGTTAAGCTTGTCAGTCATTTCCTTCATGAAATCATGTTCTAGTTATTTATGTCCAGCTCATTGTTTCCCCTCTCAATCATTCTTATTCGATGACGAATTTTCTCAAAGGGGAGTTGTCGTAATACCTGTGATTTTTCTTAGTTTGAAAATCATCTTAAGGATATTAGAACTTGATTTGAAATAATAATTCATTCTTATACCCGTGGTATTTCAATAATTTTCTCTTCCTATCACATAGGAAATTGAATAATCTTTCAATGGATATATAGTTTGCCCAAATCTGACAACCGGGGAAGAGTTATATTCTTTCTTGTGAGACAGTGTTTGAAGTGAGCCATAGTGCATAACAAAGATAATTCAAATGGCAATTTTCAATTTCAAGTGTTGCTCGATGATACAGGCACGTCACGCGAATGGCCTAATTCGGGAAATTTTACTGAAAATTAAATTACGTGTCTAGGGTTAAAAGAGTCAATTTTCACCCATATATAAGCTTCCAAACACGGTATTTATCCCTTATTCATCAAAAATATTGATGCTTTGCCTCGAACTTGTCATCAGCATAATTTAGTTTGGGTCATTGTAGATAGGATGACCAAATCAGCTCATTTCTTTCTAGTTCATACCTCTTATTCAGTTGAGGATTATTCCACACTTTACATCAAGAAGTTGGTCAGATTGCACGGTGTAACATTATCAATTATCTCAGACAGAGGTACCAAGTTCACCTCTAATTTCTAAAAAGCATTCTAAAAGGTTCTTAGTACCCTAATTCATCTCGGTACAACCTTTTACCCTCAAACAGATGGTCAAGCAGAAAGGACCATTCAGACGTTAGAAGATATGTTAAGGGCGTGTGCAGTTGATTTCAATGGAAGGTGGGATGACTACTTTCCTTTGATTGAGTTGCGTACAACAACCGCTATCATTCCAATATTCAGATATATCTATTTCAATCTCTCTATGGTAGGAGATATAGATCTCAAATTGGTTGGTTCGAAGTTAGTAAGGCCTCAGTCATAGGGCCTGACTTGGTATTCGACGCCTTATGGAAAGTCCAGTTGATCAGAGAAAGACTCTGGGTTGTTGAGAGCCAACAAAAGTCTTATGCAGAGGTTCGTAGAAAAGATTTCAAGTTTGAGATTGGTGATCAGGTCTACTTCAAGATCTCTCCTATGAAGGGAGTGATAAGATTCGGCAAGAAGGGAAAACTCAGTCCCCGATATATTTGTCCCTTCACAATTCTCAATCATTTTGGCAATGTTGCTTCTGCGCTTGAATTGCATTTAGATCTAGCCTCAGTTTATCTAGTCTTTCTGGTCTCTTTTCTCAAGAAGTGCATAGGTGACCCATTAGTCGTAGTCCCTATTCAGAGCATCGATGTTCAGAACAGCCATTCTTATGAAGAGATTCCAATAGAAATCATAGACTATCATACAAGTAGATTGAGGAACAAAGAAGACCTTATAGTTAATGTTCTTTGGTGAAATCAGTAT
Organism: Capsicum annuum; assembly: GCF_002878395.1. NCBI lineage: Eukaryota > Viridiplantae > Streptophyta > Magnoliopsida > Solanales > Solanaceae > Capsicum > Capsicum annuum. The sequence goes on from NC_061114.1 coordinate 145,464,479, forward strand.
GTTGAGGTAGCTACTTGGGAAGAAGAAGTAGATATGCGTACCAAGTACCCTTAACTTTTCCCCGCCAAGTCAGATCAAGTTCAAGGTAATAGTTCTCCTTAAGCTTACTCAGTTTCATGATTAGTGTGCATCTCAAACTTAGTATACCATGATAATCTTGGTATCAAGTACGACCGCATATTTATTCATGCATTCATGTATCCGATTAGTAATATAGTTATGCATCCGACATGCTTTCTCATTGTGAGAAAACTTAGTTCTTCCAAACTTTAAGTTATTCATTTATGAATTAGTTAAGCATGAATCAGATATGTATATGAAATCATGTTCCGTTCATTCATGTTTGGCTCATTATTTCCCCTCTAAGTCAGTCTCATTTGAAGATGATTGTTATCAAGGGGGATATATCGTAATACCCATGCTTTTTCTTAGCTTGAAAATTATGTCAAGGATCTTAGAACTTTCTTTAAAATAAGAATTCATTCTTATACACATGGTATTTCCATAATTTTCTCTTACTATCATATGGGAAATTGAATAAGCTTTCCATCGATATATAATTGCCTAAATCTGATACCCGAGCGAAGTTTTTGGTGCGTTTTAGAGAAACAGTGTTTGACCTGAGCCTTCAGTGCATCGCGGATATATCTCAAATGTAAATAGCCAATTTCTAGTGTTGCTTCGTGATACTAGCGCGTTGTACCAAACTTCCAGGTCATATAAAAGACGGCAACGCGATAGCTCCGCGTCGCACCACCGTGAAATTTCACATTTATCAATTTCCAGTGACTTGGTGTGATGGTGGTGCATCGCTCCAATGGCCCAATTCAAGATATTTTACCAAAAATTAAATTATGTTTCTAGGTTTAAAAGGGTTAATTCCCCCCCCCCCCATATAAGCTTCCAAACATAAGATTTAGCCCTTATTTATCCAAAATATGAATGTTTTACCTCAAACTCATCATCAACATGATTTAGTTTGGGTCATTATCAACAGGATGACAAAATTATCTCATTTTTTCCTAGTTCATACCTCTTATTCCTCTTATTATTATGCCAGACTCGACATCAAGGAGTTGGTCAGATGGCATGGTGTTCCGTTATCTATTATATCTGACGGAGGTACTCGGTTCACCTATCATTTCTGGAAAGCATTAAAAAAGGGACTTGGTGCCCTAATTCTTCTCAGTACAGCCTTTCATCCTCAGACGGATGGTCAAGCAGCAAAGGCCATTCAGACAATAGAAGATATGCTAAGGGTGTGTGCAATTAATTTTGTGGAAAGTTGGGATGACCACTTGCCTTTGATTGAGTTTGTATACAACAACCGCTAACATTCCAATATTCAGATTACTCCATTAGAAGCACTCTAAGGTATGAGATGTAGATCTCTAATTGGTTGGTTCGAAGTTAGTGAGGTATTAGTCATAGGGCCCGGCTTGGTATTCGACACCTTAGGGAAAGTCCAGTTGATCAAAGAAAGACTCTGGGTTGGTGAGAGCTGATAAAAGTCTTATGCAAATGTTCATAGAAAAGATCTTGTGGTTGATATTAATGGTCATGTCTACTTAAAGATCTCTTCTATGAAGGGAGTTAACAGATTTGGCAAGAAGGGAAAACTTAGTCCCCGATATATTTGTCCCTTCATGATTCTCAATCATTTCGGAAAGGTAGCTTATGAGCTGGAATTGCCTTCAAATCTAGCCTCAGTTCATCTAGTCTTTCAATTCTATTTGTTCAAGAATTGCATAGGTGACCCATTAGTCGTAATCCCTATTCAGAGCATCGATGTTCAAAACACCCTTTCTTATGAAGAGATTCCAGTAGAAATCATAGACTATCATACTCGTAGATTAAGGAACAAAGAATTCCCTAATGTTAAAGTTCTTTGGTGAAATCAGTCCACCGAGGGAGCTACTAGGGAAGCAGAAGTAGATATGCATACCAAGCATCCTTAAATTTTCTCCGCCAACTCAGATCAAGTTCAAGGTAATAGTTCTCCTTAATCTTACTTAGTTTCATGATTGGGGTGCATCACTAACTTAGTATACGATAATAATCTTGGTGTCAAGTACCACCGTATATTCAGTTATGCATTCATGTGTCAGATCAGTTAAATAGTTATGCATCTGACATGCATTCTCGTTATGAGAAACTTAGTTCTTCAAAACTTTAAGTTATGCATTTATAAATCAATTTTGCATGAATCAGATATGTATGTTCTGTATGTTAGGTTAACTTGTCAATCATGTCCGTTATGAAATCATGTTCCAGTTTTTTATGTTCAGCTCATTATTTCCCCTCTTAGTCTTATTCAAGGATGAATGTTATCAAGGAGGAGATATTGTATTACCCATGCATTTTCTTAGCTTGAAAATTATCTAAAGGATGATACAACTTTCTTTGAAATAATAATTCATTCTTATACACGTGGTATTTCCATAATTTTCTTATCCTATCACATGGGAAATTAAATAAGCTTTCCATCAATATATAGTTACCCAAATCTGATACCCAGGCAAAGAGTTAGGTCTGTTTTAGTGAGACAGTGTTTGACTAGAGTCTTAGTGCATTGCGGAGATAGCTCAAATGGAAATTGTCAATTTCTAGTGTTGCTCCGTGATACTGGTGCGTTGCACAAAAATCTAGGTCGTAGACAAGGTGTCAACACGATAGCTTCGCATCGCACCACCGTGAAATTTCTCATTTGCCAATTTTCAGTGACTAGGCATGATGGTGGCGCGTTGCGCCAAGGGCCTAATTCTGGAGATTTCACTGAAAATTAAATTACATGTATAGGGTTAAAAGGGTCAATTTCCCCCTATATAAGCTTCCAAACACAATATTTAACCCTTATTCATCTAAAATATTAATGTTTTGCCTCAAAATCATCATCAATGTAATCTAGTTTGGGTCATTGTAGATAGGATGAACAAATTAGCTTATTTCCTTTTGGTTCATACCTCTTATTCAGCTGATGATTACGCCATACTCTTCATCAAGGGGTTGGTCAGATTGGACGATGTTCCACTATCTATTATCTCTGACAGAGGTACCTGGTTCACCGCTTATTTCTGGAAAGCATTCCAAAAGGGTCTTGGTATCCAAATTCATCTCAGTATAGCCTTTCATCCTCAGATAGATGGTAAAGCAGAAAGGACCATTTTGATGTTAGAAGATGTGATAAGGGCATTTGCAATTGGTTTCAAGGGAATTTGGGATGACCATTTGCCTTTGATTGAGTTTGCATACAACAAAAGCTATCATTCCAGTATTCAGATGTCATCATTCGATTCTCTCTATGGTAGGAGATGTTGACTTCTATTGGTTGGTTCAAAGTTAATGAGGCCTCAATCATAGGACCTGACTTGGTATTCGACGCCATAGGGAAAGTCTAATTGATCAGATAAAGATTATGGGTTGGTGAGAGCCGATAGAAGTCTTATGTAGATGTTTTTAGAAAAGATCTTCAGTTTGAGATTAGTGATTATGTCTACCTCGAGATCTTTCTTATGAAGTTAGTAAAGCGATTCGGCAAGAAGGGAAAACTCAGTCCCCTATATATTTGTCCCATTAAGATTCTTAGTCATTTCGGCAAGGTATCTTATGAGCTCAAATTCCTTCAGATCTAGGCTCAGTTTATCCAGTCTTTCTTGTCTCTTTGCCCAAGAAGTGCATAGGTTACCCATCATTCGTAGTCACTATTTAGAGCATCGATGTTCAGAGCAACCTCTTTTATAAAGAGATTCCTGTTGAAACCATAGACTATTATACTTATAGATTCAGGAACAAAGAAGTCCCTCTAGTTAAAGTTATTTAGTGAAATCAGTCTATCAAGGGAGATACTTGGGAAGTAGTAGTAGATATGCGTACCAAGTACCCTCAACTTTTCCCCGCCAACTCAGATCAAGCTCAAGGTAATAGTTCTTCTTAAGCTTACTCATTTTCATAATTAGTCTGCATCACTAACTTAGTATACCTTGATAATCTTGGTTCCAAGTACCAACGCATATTCAGTCATGCATTTACGTATCAGATCAGTTATATAGTCATGCATCAGACATGAATTCTCATTGTGACAAAACTTAGTTTTTCAGAACTTTACGTTATGCTTTCATGAATCAGTTATGCATGCATCAGATATGCATGTTCAGTATGTTATGTTCAGCTTGGTAGTCACGACCGTCATGAAATCATATTCCAGTTATTCATGGTCAGCTCATTGTTTCCCCTCTCAGTCAATCCCATTTGAGGACGAATGTTGTCAAGGGGGAGATAGGCTCATACCCGTTCTTTTTCTTAGCTTGAAAATCATCTCAGGGATTTTAGAACTTACTTTGAAATAACAATTCATTCTTATACATATGGTATTTCCTTAATTTATCTTCCTATCACATGGGAAATTGAATAAGCTTTCCATCAATATATAATTGCCTAAATCCAACACCCGAGAGAAAATTTAGGTCTTTTTCAGGGAGATAGTGTTTGACCTGAGCCTTCAACGTGTTACGAAGATAGCTCAAATGGCAATTGTCAATTTCTATTGTTACTCCACGATAATGGCGTGTCATGCTAAACTTTCGGGTGGGAGACATGGTGGCAATGCGATAACTCCGCATCGCACCAACGTGAAATTTTTAATTTGTAAATTTCCAGTGACTTGGCGTGTCATGCCAAGAGCCCAAGTAATGAAACTTTACTAAAAATTAAATTACGTGTCCAGGGTTAAAATGGTCAATTTCCTCCCCCTTATATAAGCTTCCAAACACGGGATTTATGAGCTCGAATTACCTTCAGATCTAGGCTTAGTTCATCAAGTCTTTCATGTCTGGAGGCTCAAGAAGTGCATAGGTGACCCATGAGCCGTAGACCCTATTCAGTGCATCAATGTTCAGAACAGCCTCTCTTATAAAGAGATTCTAATCGAAATCCTTGACTATCCTACTCATAGATTAAGGAACAAATAAGTCTCTCTAGTTAAAGTTTTTTGGCAAAACTAGTCCATCGAGAGAGCTACTTAGGAAGAAAAAGAAGATATCTGTACCAAGTACCCTCACCTTTTCTCCGTCAACTCAGATCAAGCTAAAGGTAATAGTTCTCCTTAGGCTTACTAAGTTTCATGATTAGTGTTCATCACTAACTTAGTATACAATGATAATCTTGGTATTAAGTACAAACGCATATTCATTTATGCATTCATGTATCAGATCAATTATATAGTTATGCATTAGACATGCATTCTCATTGTGAGAAAACTTAGTTCTCCAGAACTTTCAGTTATGCATTTATGAATCAATTACACATGCAATAGAACTTGCATGTTCAGTATTTTATGTTCAGATTGTCAGTCATGTCCATAATGAGATCATGTTCCAGTTATTCATTTTCAGCTTATTATTTCCCCTCTTAGTTAGTCTCATTCGAGGATGAATGTTCTCAAGGAGGAGATATAGTAATACCCATGCGTTTTAATAGCATAAAATCATCTCAAGGATGTTAGAAATTTCATTGAAATAAGAATTCATTCTTATATACGTGGTACTTGCATAATTTTCTCTGCCTATTATGTGGGAAATTGAATAAGCTTTCCATCGATATATAATTCGCCCAAATCCGACACTCGGGTGAAGAGTTAGGTCCTTTTTAGTGAGACAGTGTTTGACCTGAGCCTTCAGCGCGTCGCAGAGATAGCTCAAATTGCAATTGTCAAGTTCCAGTGTTTCTCCACTATACTGGCATGATGCGCCGAAATTTCAAGTTGTAGACAAGGTGGCAACGCAATATCTCAACGTCGCACCATCGTGAAATTTATAATTTGTCAATTTCCTGTAACTTGGCGTGATGTTGGCGTATCCCACCAAGAGCCCAGTTAAAGAAATTTTACTAAAAATTAAATTATGTGTCCAGGGTTAAAAGGGTCAATTTTTCCCCCTATATAAGCTTCCAAACAAGTAATTTAGCCCTTATTCATCCAAAATATTGATTTTTTTCCTCGAACTCGTCATCAACATGATTTAGTTTTGGTAATTGTAGATAGGATGACCAAATAAGCTCATTTCCTTCCTAATCATTCCTCTTATTCAATCGAGGATTATGCGATACTCTATATTAAGGAGTTGTTCAAATCGCATAGTGTTCTATTATTTCTTATATCAGAGAGAGGTACCCAATTCACCTCTTATTTCTAGAAAGCATTCCAAAATGTTATTGGTACTAAAATTCATCTCAGTATAGCCTTTCATCCACCGACAGATGGTCAAGAAGAAAGGACCATTCAGAATTAAGAAGATATGCTAAGCTCGTGTTCAATTAATTTCAAGGGAAGTTGGGATGACCACTTGCCTTTGATTGAGTTTGCATACAATAGCAACTTTTATTCCAGTATTCAGATGGCTCCGGCTCTATTCGAAGCTCTCTATGATAGAAGATGTTCATCTCTGATTGGTTGGTTCGAAGTTAGTGACGCCTCAGTCATAGGGCTTGACTTGGTATTCGACGTCTTAGGGAAAGTCCAGTTGATCAGAGAAAGAGTTCAGGCTTCTGAGATCTGACACAAGTCTTATCCAAATGTTCATTTAAATGATCTCAAGTTTGAGATTGGTGGTCATGTCTATTTCAAGATCTCTCCTATGAAGGGAGTGAAGAGATTCGGCAAGAAGGGAAAACTCAGTCCCCGATACATTGGTCCCTTAAAGATTCACAGTCATTTTTGAATGGTAGCTTATCAGATCGAATTACCTTCAGATCTAGCCTCATTTCATCCAGTCTTTCATGACTATTTACTCAAGAAGTGCATTGGTGACCCATCAGTCGTAGTCCCTAGTCAGAGCATCAATGTTCAGAACTGCGTTTCTTATAAAGAGATTCCATTCAAAATCCTACACTATCATACTCGTAGATTAAGGAACAAAAAATTCCCTCTTGTTAAAGTTTTTTCGAAAAATCAGTCCTTCGAGGGAGCAACTTGGTAAGCAGAATTAGATCTACGTACCAGGTACCCTCACCTTTTCCTCGCAAACTTAGATCAAGCTTAAGGTAATAGTTCTCCTTAAGCTTACTAAGTTTCACGATTAGTGTGCATGACTAACTTAGTATACCATGATAATCTTGGTATAATGTACCACCACATATTCAGTATTGCATTCTTGTATTAGATTAGTTATACAGTTATTCATTAGACATCCATTCTCATTGTGAGAAATCATAGTTCTTCAAAACTTTCAGTTATGCATTTATGAAGCAGTTACGTATGTATCAGATATGCATGTCAGTCATGTCCTTCATGAGATCATGTTCTAGTTATTCATGTTTAGCTCATTGTTTCCACTCTCAGTCAGTCTCATTCGAGGATGAATGTTCTCAAGGAGGACATATCGTAATGCCCATGCTTTTTAGTAGCTTAAATATTATCTCAAGAATGTTAGAACTTGATTTTAAAATGTAAGTCATTCTTATACATGTGGTACTTCCTTAATTTTATGCGCCTATCACGTGGAAAATTGAATAAGCTTTCCATCAATATATATAATTAGCCCAAATCCGATACCCGGGCGAAGAGTTATGTCAATTTTAGTTAGACAGTGTTTGACCAGAGCCTTCAGCACATCACGGAGATAGCTCAAATGGAAATTGTCAATTTCTTGTATTTCTCCATGATACTGGCATGTCACACCAAAATTCCAAGTTGTAGATAAGGTGGCAACGCGATTGCTCAGCATTGCGCCACCATGACATTTCTCATTTGTCAATGTCAAGTTATTTGGAGCGATGTTGGCACATCGTGCCAAGGTCCCGTTTCAGGAAATTTTACTAAAAATTAAATTACGTGTCCAGGGTTAAAAGTGTCAATTTGTCTCCCCCCTATATAAGCTTCCAAACACGGGATTTAGCCCTTATTCATCCAAAATATTGATGTTTTGCCTCAAACTCATCATCAACATGATTTAGTTTGGGTCATTGTAGAAAGGATTACTAAATTAGCTCATTTCATACCGATTCATTCCTTTTATTTAGTAGAGGATTATGCCAGACTCTATATCAAAGCGTTTATCAGATTACACGATGTTCCATCATCTATTATCTCAGAGAGAGGTAGGTACCCGGTTCACCTCTTATTTCTAGAAAGCATTCCAAAAGGGTCTTTGTAGCAAAATTCATCTCAGTACAGCCTTTCATCCTCAGACAGATGGTCAAGCAGAAAGGACCATTTAGATGTTAGAAGATATGCTAAGGGCGTGTGCAATTGATTACAAGGGAAGTTGGGATGACCTCTTTCCTTTGATTGAGTTTGCATACGATAATAGCTAGCATTCCAGTATTTTGATGGCTCCATTCAAATATCTCTATGGTAGGAGATGTATATCTCCTATTGGTTGGTTTGAAGTTATTGATGCCTCAGTCATGGGGACTGACTTGGTATTCTACGCCTTAGGGAAAGTTCAGTTGATCAGAGAAAGACTTTGGGCTGCAGAGAGCTGACAGAAATCTTATGCAGATGTTCGTAGAAATGATCTCAAGTTTGAGATTGGTGATCATGTCTACTCCAAGATCTCTCGTATGAACGGAGTAAAGAGATTTGGCAAGAAGGAAAAACTCAGTCCCTAATATATTGTCCCTTCAAGATTCTCAGTCATTTTGGCAAAGTAGCTTATTACCTTAAATTACCTTCAGAGCTAGCCTTAGTTCATCTAGTCCTTCATAGCACTTTGCTCAAGAAGTACATAGGTGACCCTTCAATCGTAGTCCCTATTCAGAGTATCAATGTTCAGAACAACTTCTCTTATGAAGAGATTCCAGTCGAAATCCTAGACTATCATACCCGTAGATTGAGGAACAAAAAAGTCCCTCTAGTAAAAGTTCTTTTGCAGATAATTCCATAGTGGGAGAAAATTTTGAAGTAGAACTAGATATGCGTACCAAGTACCCTTACCTTTTCCCAGCTAACTCAGATCGAGCTCAAGGTAATAGTTCTCATTAAGCTTACTCAGTTTCATGATTAGTTCACATCACTAACTTAGTATACCATGATAATCTTGGTGTCAAGTACCACCATATATTCAGTCATGCATTAATGTATCAGATCAGTTATATAGTTATGCATTAGACATGTATTCTCATTATTAGAAAACTTAGTTCTTCAGAACTATCAGTTATGTATTTATGAATCAGTTACACATGCATCAGATATGCATGTTCAGTATGTTATATTCATCCTATCAGTAACATCCATCATGAGATCATGTTCCTGTTATTCATGTTCAACTCATTGTTTCCCCTCTTAATCAGTCTCATTCGAGGATAAATGTTCTCGAGGGGGAGATATCGTAATACACGTGTTTTTTCTTAGCTTGAAAATCATCTCAAGGATGTTAGAAATTTCTTTGAAATAAGAATTCATTCTTATACACGTAGTATTTCCATAATTTTCTATTCCTATCACATGGAAAATTTAATAAGCTTTCAATCATTATATAATTTTCCCAAATCGACACTCGGGCAAAGAGTAAGGTCCTTTTTAGTGAGACAGTGTTTGACCTGAGGCTTCAGAGCATCGCGGAGATAGCTTAAATGGGGATTGTCAATTTCTAGTGTTGCTTTGCAATGCTGGCATGTCATGCCAAATTTTGTGGTCTTAGACAAGGTGTCAATGCGATAGCTCTGCGCAGGCCATCGTGAAATTTCTCATTTGTCAATTTCCAATGACTTGGCACGATAATGGCGTGTTGTGCCAAAGGCCCAATTTGGGAAATTTTACCAAAAATTAAATTATGTGTCCATGGTTAAAAGGATCAATTTCCCTCCCCCCCTATATAAGCTTCCAAACACGGGATTTAGGCCTTATTCATAACAAATGTTAATGTTTTGCCTTAAACTCGTCATCTGCAAGATTTAGTTTGAGTCATTTTATAAAGGATGACTAAATCAGCTCATTTCCTACCGGTTCATACCTTTTATTCAGCCGAGGATTATGCGAGACTCTACATTAAGGAGTTGGTCAGATTGCACAGTGTTCCATTAACTATTATCTTAGACAGAGGTACCCGATTGACCTCTCCTTTTTAAAAAGCATAAAAAAGGGTCATGGTACCCAAATTTATCTTAGTACAGTCGTTTATCCTCAGACAAACGGTTAAGAAGAAAGGAGCATTAAGACATTAGAAGATATGCTAAGGGTGTATGCAATTGATTTTAAGGAAAGTTGTGATAGCCACATACCTTTGATTGAGTTTTCATACAACAACAGCTATCATTCCATTATTTAGATGGCTCCATTAAAATCTCTCTATGGTAGGAGATGTAGATCTCCGTTTGATTCATTTGAAGTTAGAGAGGCCTCAGTCATAGGGCCTGGACTTGGTATTCGACGCCTTAGGAAAAGTCCAATTAATCAGAGAAAGACTCCAGCTGTTGAGAGCCGATAGAAGTATTATGTAGATAATAGTGGAAATGATCTTGAGTTTGAGATTGGTGATGTCTATCTGAAGATCTATTCGATGAAGGGAGTGAAGAGATTCAGCCAGAACGAAAAACTCAATCCCTGATATGTTAGCCCCTTCAAGATTCTCAGTTGTTTAGGTAAGATAGCTTATGAAATCGAATTTCCTTCAGATCTAGCCTCAGTTCATCCAGTCTTTCATGTCTGTTTGCTCAAGAAGTGCATAGGTTACCCATCAGTCATAGTCCCTATTCAGAGCATCGATGTTTAGAGCAACCTCTGTTGTGAAGAGATTCCAGTTGAAATCCTAGACTATAATACTCATAGTCGAGGGAGCTACTTGGGAAGTATAAAAAGATATACATAATAAGTACACTCACCGTTTTCCTACAAACTAAGATCAAGTTCAAGGTAATAGTATCCTTAATCTTTCCCAGTTTCAGGATTAGTGTGCATTACAAACTTAGTATATAATGATAATCTTGGTATCAAGTACCACCTACATTTAGTCATGAATTCATGCATCAGATCAGTTATATAGTTATGCATCAGACATGCATTCTCATTGTGATAAAACTTAGTTCTTAAGAACTTTCAGTTATGCAGTTATGAGTCAGTTAGTTACGCATGCATCAGATATGGATGTTCAGTCTGATATGTTCTGCTGCCAGTCATGTCCATCATGAGATCATGTCCCAGTTATTCATGTTTAGCTCATTGTTTCCCCTCTTAGTCAGTCTCGTTGGAGGATGAACTCAAGCGGGACATATCGTAATACCCATTCTTTTTCTTAGCTTGAAAATTATCTCAAGGATATTAGAACTTATTTTTAAATAAGAATTAATTCTTATACACATTTTATTTAAAACATTTTCCATTCCTATCACGTGGGAAATTGAATAAGCTTTCCATCTATACATAATTTGCCCAAATCCGACACCCGGGCGAAGAGTTAGATCCTTCTTAGTCAGATAGTGTTTGACCTTAGCCTTCAGCGCATGACGGATATAGCTCAAATGGAAATTGTAAATTTCCATTATTTCTCCACGATACTAGAGCGTCGCGCCAAACTTTTAGGTCATAGAAATAGTGGCAATGCGATAGCTGATGTGTGAGCCCATGCTAACATATTTGAAGCTTTTAACTCTAAATAATTGTAAAGTCTTGAGAGACTTCAGTCATTTATTATTTGTTTACTCTATTTTTGCAGTAAAAGTAGAGAAGAAGGGGAACCAATATTAGAGAAAGCAAAAAGTATGAAATCAGAAGAAAATAAAGAGCTAAGTATGGCTGACCACATCCATGACACGTTGTCAGCTTGGTGATAGTCTATCAAGGATGCCGTCAAACTTAAATAGAAAATGGGAGTTGCAGGAAGTTTTTTGACGACCTTCATGACATGCCGTCAAGATCCTGATAGGCCGTCACTTTCGTCATCAACCTTAGGCAGCAAAAGCTGAATTTACAAAGAAGATGATGACGTCCGTGACAGGACGTAAAAATCATGATGGGCCATCACAATTGCCATCATCTATTTTGATGAACATCTGAAAATTTATTTTTATTTCCTTATTTAGGGTTGACTATTTTAATCCTTGTTTTAGGGTTTTTCTGTTATCCATCAATTAATTGACATATCCTATAACATATGACTTTTTGTTCTCTCTCTCTCTCTCAGACAAATATTTTGGTGGTTTGCCTTGTGATTCAATTCAAAGAACACTTTTCATTTCCTTCATTATTGTAAGTTAATCCTTTCAATTATGAATTCAACTTATGTTCTTATTTCTTTCATCATGTGTAGCTAAACACTCTTAACCTGGGTTATGGAATCTAGGGTTATGTAATGATAATGTGTTAATTAATTACTCAAGGTTTAATAGGTGTTAGGATTTCTTGGTAATTGTGATATTCTAACTTATGTCTATTGGTTGCAAGAAATAGGCAAACCTACTTTGGTTTGCTTGAGAAAGAAATCATAAATAGTAGGAAGTGAATTATCGACAGGGACTTAGAAAGGCTTCATTTAACAATCAATGTTGCAAGAAGGTTGATTAACCTGGGGTAAAATATGGGCAGTGAGTTGGAATTCCCAAAGTTTGAGAGGATTAGGAAATTAGATGCTTGAATTGGTTGAGAGACATTCGAGCATACTATTGATAGAGTGCAATGCCCCACATTTCGGGCTACAATATAGATCATGATTCTGATGTGTTGATAATCCCGAATCCATAAATCCTATGCCAATATGTCATGTTAATTATTTGCGTAGTATATGAATCCATTCAAGCTTGAATTTAGACCATAGAGGTCCTTAACTCAAGGACGAGTTGAAACTATTTCGATTGATTAAGTTTTAGTGGACTTTGTAATTTGTGTCAGCTTCCATTGACAATAACTCTCTGTATATATCAAATTAGAGAGCCTTCTATGTGTCAAATAATAGGTCTTTGAGTTAGCTTTTGAGCGATACCAATTTTGCTAAAATTCGACACCCAAGCAAAAAGTTATGGCCCTTCAAAGTAATAGGCGGCGCCTATGTAAACATAGGCGATAGCATAGGCACCGCCTATGTAAACATAGGAGATGGCATAGGCACCGCCTATGTAAAGGTTTCAGGTGACTTAAACACTCTATTTTTGGGGCAAAATAGTCCTTTTCCCCCCTTATTTAGCCATAAACACGAAATTCAGTTCCCAAAGACCCTAAAATACACCTTCATTGATCCTAATTGTTCAAGAACTCTCTCTAGGGTTTCAAAATAAAACCCCAAATACTTCAAGATTCAACCATGGGTTTTCAAAACAAATTAAATATTTGGAATCTCCACAATGTAGGCTTCAAGAAGCACCTATCATATTTGCATATAGAGGTATGTGGGGTTACCCTAAAATCTCATGGGTGTAGTTTCTATGAACATGGATTCTTTTAAATGGGGGTTTTCAATCAAATGCTAATTTCTTGGTTTCAATATGATTTCTAAGTCATTTTCTTTGTGTCATGGGAATAGTTTGCCTATTTACTTCGATGGTTGAAACCATGCATATGCGATTTGAGATTTTCCATGGAAGTTTGATAAATAAGAATGATAAATTGTTTTCAAATTCCCATGATAATGTTTCGATACACTATATTATATTATGATCAATAAAAGAGAGCATGAATTTAAAATAAATATTGTTCATCATTTGTAAATGATGAAACACCTTGGTTTCTTTATGATTATGCATATGTGGATGTGATATTAATGACCTGTAAGTCGGGTATGACAATACCCTTCAGAATACGATATGTGATTGAATAAGATTAAATTTGAATGCATTGATTTTACATGAGAAAGATGGATGCCCAAAGAAGGAATTTGAGACACAAGGGCTCATCACTGGAAAACATTTTTGCCAACACGGAATATTGGTACCAGGCTAAGTAATCTTGTATACTTGACTTTATGTCATTCCCAAATTGGGACTATAGGTAGGAGCCCGGGCTAAGTGATCTTGGGCACTACAATTGGGTCGAGACACCATGCTATATGGACTTTTGTGTCCCTCCCTCACTTATAATCCAATCTTGGTGGCAATCGAGGTTTGACAATTGGTGTAAATTATGTAGTGTATTCCACCAAGCTCAGTTGCATTTTATTGTTGTTGAGAAACTATTACATAACATCGAGGTGTTTTCAAATGATTTGATACGAAATTTCTTTATAATGGCTCTCAACTATATTTTGTATAAAATATTATGTTTTGTTTTGATATCTCTGCGTGCCAGTACTGTTGTGATGACCCCCTTCCCTCTCCAACCTCCCAAGTTCAGACCAGTCTAGGGGTCAAGAGAACCAGTAGATCATTCAGATAGAGTTGCAGAGACAAGTGGCGAGACTTCTATGTTTTGGAAAGTCTTACGTCCTATAGTCCTTTTATTTTATATTAGTTTTGGGTATGCTGGGGGCCTTCTCCCAGTTTTTAGATAGACATTATTTCAGTCATGTAGTAGAGATTACGCAGAGGGTTTTAGAGATGTTGATTTAGATTGTGGGACACTATTCCCCAGTTCATTTCATATGATTTTTGACCATGTTTCTGTTATATTATGTATCTTCCATATTTCTTTAGTCATGAATTATGTGCATGATTATCAGACAGATAGGAGTGTTTTGGGCCTTTATGGTTCAGAATGCTCGTCATGGCTAGGGCCCTGGTTCAGGTCGTGACAAACTTAGTATCAAAGCACGGTTCATGGTCCTAGGGTGTCTGCAAAATTGCGTCAGGTAGTGTCTTATTTATTGGTGTGCAGATCATCACATTTATAAGCAGGAGGCTACTAGGCGTTTAGGAATGTCTCTTTTTTTATGTTCTAGTTCGTGCAACAGAGTCAATGTTCCTCCTTCATACTCTAATTCATGCTATGGTGACGTCCATACGAAAGTAAAATCATCCCAAATTCTTTCCTTACTCGGATGTTCTCAGACCCATTATATTACTGGGGTAATTCAAGTACAGAAGTTTAGAGTCTCAATGGTATGGTTCATTCTGATCGAATCATATAAGATTTTTGCAAGGACTTTAAAAGAGTCCATTAGTGCTTCAGAGTGTGTTGGTTCTAGTATGAATCTTGATTTTAATGAAATCGAGCTTTTCAGTCAACTATATTGAGTATATTCAGCCCTTTTCAGAAATTTACGTTGCAGATGTCATGCTTAAGGGAAAAGATGTGTAATAGGAGTGTTGGAATCGTATTTCCACCCAAATAGTAGTATTAGTTAAAGTGTCAATGTCATGACCTATTGGTAGCTAGTAGCTTGTATGGATTGTATCATAATTTGTGGGGGAAATATTTGTCTCAGATTTTTATCAATACAAATTAAGATGTGTATTTTCAGATGATGGAATATTGTGTGACAAGTTTCTATCTCTTGAAAATATTTTATCATTGTGTTGATGAAACTAAAAAGTATAGTGAAGCCGTGTGGGGCTCTTTTGATTCACTAGCATAGTTGACTTGTCATTCATCCCATTTTCTTGTTCAAAATACAAAACCAAAGTCTAGTGAAGCCGTGTGAGGCTTGTTTTGATTCACTAGCAACTTGTTGTTCTTTCGTTGGTTTAATATATGTATGGCTGAATCTGTTTGCATGAGATAGAGTTGGTAATTAAGTGATTAATCCTTGTGTCTTATTAGTAGAAAGTAGAGAAGGAGTTATTGGTCAGGGTGATTTATTGATTGCTTGAATGTGAAAATGGCTATATTAGCTAGTAAGTTATGATTATAGACTCATGGTTGTTTATGGAATTTGAAGGTAGTGTGAATGTACGCTTAGGTAAGTAATTGTGATGTGAGAAAGAAGTATAAGTAGATACGATTGTATGGGGTTATAATATAAGGATAAGGTTGACCATGTCTATTATGAGGCTTTAACCCCCTTGACCCTCTTTTCATTGGTAGTTGTAAACTAGTGCTACTTGTGAGAAGGTATGTAGTAGATTTTTTGAGATGTTTGGGTACAATGCCCTAATTTGATGGATTAGTATATTTATATTATGTTGCATTCTTCATTGGTGGTAGATGGCTGATACTAAACTATTGGCTTGAATTTAAATGGTGTGGTGGTAAATAGTGGCAAGAGTTTGATGATGCATGTTTTGTGAGATTAAATTAGTAGGCTGGAGGTGCTGAAATAGTACATGCTAGCGGATTATGATAAGGAAAACCGTTAGGTCATGATCGATTATTGTGGATATGAAGTTCTAGTGCACTAGTGTTTCGTGATGTTTATTTATAGTTTCCAAGTGAAAATTTTGTGTAAGGTTGGGTTGTAAATCATGCAATAGCACTAGATATTATGTTTGAATAGTTGATGTCCATAAAGTTAGATGTGATGATTTCTTGGTTAATGATACTAGTTATATGGTAATGGAAGTGATCTAATCGGTTTGAACGGTGTATGAAATGGCTTAAGTTTAAGTTGATTCATAATGAAGTATAATGTTGTAGGTATGGTGGGTAAATATGCTCAAAGTGATATGGAGTTGCGGCATTTCTCTAAGACTATTATATATTGTGTATGACTAGTGGTACCGTGGAGTTGCTAGTTGGAAAATGACTAGTTAGATGGTATATAGTGTTCTAGATTGTCAAGTTAAGGAGCCTTGATTGATAGTGTTGAGCCTTTTGATGTTATCTTGATTCTCATGGTAGAGAGATATAAGTTTGGAGTAGCAATATTGGTATGCTAGGACAGAAGTAGTATGGTTCATCAAAGGCTTGGTGATATCCATGTTAAGTGTTAGAATCTAAGTTTGAGTTTTGAAGGTTGAACCGATAGTAATAACTGTGAAGGCATTATACTATGACTATTGGTGGCTATGGAAAGATAGAGTATATCCTAGAAGGTAGTTATTCGGGTTGAGTTCTATGATATGCATGTATTGTCAATTTTTATTTTTTTCCAGACCCTAGAGTGAATTTAGTGTAGTTCAGTTAAAATCCGGTAAGGGATCTCCCAAATGTTAGATGACAACATGAAGCAAAGGGGGAGATGATAGAATGAATAACCATGTAAGGCTCTCAGATTCTAGTAGTGATGCAGTATGATTTAGAACATCAGAAAGTGAGGGTGAATCTCAACCCATTCCTACCTTAGTATTTTTCTTTTCAGTTATTCGGATGCTTACTCATGCCTTACGATCCAGTTCTGTAAAAGTAGTTCATGATTCCTGTATATGATAGAGAGTCACGTTCTCTTCCAGTTCTGAGATAATGAGTTTTAGTTCATTCAAGTAGTCGGAATCATATTCCTTATTTTATGAACTCTAGTTGGGGTCATGCAACTCATGACGCATGTACTCACTATTTATAGTATGCTCAGTCCCGTATAATGATCTTTCCACTCTTGAGGGTCTTATGTTTTAACCTTCTAGTGACCCTTCCTATGCAATGATAGTGGTGATGATGTAAATATTCATGTTGATGAAAGATCATAGTACGCTTGTTTAGATAAGGCCATAAGTATGAAGTAAGACTTGGGGCTAAGTTTGATACATGTTATGGTTAGTGGAAAAATTTGTGTGTGGATGTTCTTAGGGTAGCGCATGGGAGTTATATTGATAATAGTTTAGAAAACTATGTGAAGTATGTGTTTATGGGTATTTTCCTTGAAGTTAACGTGTGGTTATAAATTAGGCTTGAATGACATTTTGGGATTGTAGTGGAAGGTCACAATATGCATTAGCGATTTCATATTAAGAGTTCAAAGTAGTCGTTGAAGTGGTAAGGCATGTTATACTTAGGATGTGATCTTTAAAGGAGATATAAAAGGTGGAAAGATATGGTTTAGAATAATAGCGTGGTCTGGCATATTGTATTTTTTTGGTGACTTAGAGTTAGGCTTGATCACGGTGAAGGGATTAAGTTATTTCTGACATTAGTAGAAAGATTTGCCAATGCTCATATGAGAATTTTAAGCTGAGTTGAATGAATATGATAGTTATAGGGAATAGTATTGTTAAGGGATATTCGGGAAGTGCTCTAAGCCTGAAAGTAAGAAGTTGTATTGCCAAAGGTCTGAAAATCCTATCCTAATTTAGGAGTTATATGTTTATATTCCAGACTGTAGAGTAGTGTCAATGTTGTGATTTCCGCAGTTGGTTGTCTTGTGTAATCCGTACCCAAGATGCATGGCTCCCTATTACTGCTAGAGCTTCCTTAGAGAGAGTGTTGAAGAGAATACTCCAGTTAAGTTTGAGGGTCTAGTATAATTCAGTCTGTATGGCCAATAAGTCAGTTTAGTAGTCAGATTCGCATGACTTCTTTTCTCGTCTTTGTACTTATTCATGCTATTCGAAATCTCAGATATGCTACTATTCCAAGATAGAGTATACTAGTAATTGCGAGTATAGATCAATCATACATCATGCGTTAAATTCAGATTCCAAATGTTTAGGTATGTTCAATTCATAGGTGCCATGTGCATCGCCTCAGTTTTTTGAGTATCTTAGTGAATTAAACATTCATAGAGGGACATAAGGTCCTAAGGGGGAGATACCCTATTCAGCTGCATGCATAGATTCTTATTACAGCTCCACACCAGTTGTCATTATGTATTCAGTCATACGTTCATACGTCAGTTTAGTTAGATATGCATGTATTAGAAATGCATGTTCAATAAAAAAAGTTCAGGTTATCAGTGTATTTAGTCCTGCGTTCGTGAGAACAACTCAGTAACAAATCCTTGCATCAAGTATGCATGTTCATTATGAGAATTCAGCTTATAAGTAGCTTCAGTCGTGTATTCCATGCATCAGATATGCATGTCCGGTATAAGAATTCAAAATATCAGTAGTTCCAGCCATATGGTCATGTTGCAGATCAGTGTATACTTTATTATAGGACATGTCATTTCTTCATTATTCCATACCTCTAAGCTTCAATATGTTCCATTCAAGCTTGAATTTAGACCATAGAGGTCCTTCAACTTAAGGACAAGTTGAAACTATTTTGATCGACTAAGCTTTAGTGGATGTTGTAATTTGTGTCAGTTTCCATCGACCACAACTCTCTGTATATGCCGAATTAGAGAGACTACTATGTGTCAAATGATAGGTCTTCGAGTTATCTTTCCAACGATACCAATTTTGCCAAAATCCGACACCCGAGCAAGAAGTTATGGGCATTCAAAGTAGTAGGCGGCGCCTATGTAAACATAGGCGCTAGCATAGGCACCGCCTATGTAAAACATAGGCGATAGCATAGGCACCACCTATGTAAACATAGGCGATGGCATAGGCACCGCCTATATAAAGGTTTCAGGTGACTTAAACACTCCATTTTTGGGGCAAAATGGTCCATTTCCACCCTTATTTAGCCATAAACAGGAAATTCAGTTTCCAAAGACCCTAAAATACACCTTCATTCATCCAATTTGTTCAATAACTCTCTCTAGATTTTCAAAATAAAAACCCAAATAGTTAAAGATTAAACCATGGGTTTTCAAAACAAATTAAAGATTTGGAATCTCCGCAATGTAGGCTTCAAGAAGCACCTATCATATTCGCTTATAGAGGTACATAGGGTTATCCTAAAATCTCATAGGTGTATTTTTTATGAACATGCATACTTTTAAATGGGGGTTTTCAATCAAATGCTAATATCTTTCATTCAATATGATTTCTAAGTCATTTTCATTATGTCATGGGAATTGTTTGCCTCTATACTTTAATGGTTGAAACCATGCATATGTGATTTGAGATTTTCCGTGGAAGTTTAATAAATTTGACTGATAAATTGTTTTCAAATTCCTGTGATAATGTTTCGATGCTCTATATTATATTTTGATCAATAAAACAGAGCATGAATTTCAAATAAATACTGTTTACCACTTGTAAATGTGAAGCACCTTGGTTTTAACATGAATATGCATATATGGATGTGATATTGATGACTTGCAAGTTGGGTATGACGATACCCTTCAAAATACGATATGTGATTGAATAAGATGAAATTTGAATGCATTAATTTTACATGAGAAAGGTGGATGCCCGAAAAAGGCATTTGAGACACAAAGGCTCATCGTTAGAAAACGTGTTTGCCGACACCGAATATTGGTACCAGGCTAACTAATCTTATGTACTTGACCTTATGTTATTCCCAAATTAGGACTATAGGTAGGTGCCCGGTCTAATTGATCTTGGGCACTACCATTGGGTTGAGACACCATGCTATGTGATCTTGTGTGTCTCTCCCTCACTTATACTCTAATCTCGGTGGCAAACGAGGTTTGACAATTGGTGTAAATTAAGTAGGGTATTCCACCAAGCTCAGTTGCATTTCATTGTTGTTGAGAAACTATTGCATTACGCCCTTATGTTTTCAAATGATTTGATACTATATTTCTTTATAATGTCTCTCAACTATATTTTGTAAAAAACGTTATGTTTTGTTTTGATATCTCTGCGTGCCAGTACTTTTGTGCTGACCCCCTCCCCTGTCCAACCTTTCAGGTTTAGAGGCCAGTGTAAGGGTTAAGATAATCAGTAGATAATTCAGACAGAGTTGTAGAGACAAGTGGTGAGCCTTCTATGTTTCGGAAGGTCTTATGTCCTACAGTCGTTTTATCTTATATTAGTTTTGGGTCTGCTGGGGGCCTTGTCCCAGTTTCAGATAGACATTGTTTCACTCATATAGTAGAGATTTCGTAGACGGTTTTAGAGATGTTGATTTACATTGTGGGACACTATTCTCTATTTTCATTTTCATATGATTCTTGACCATATTTATGTTATATTGTGTATCTTCTGCATTTCTTTTGTCATGAATTATGTGCAAGATTATCAGATAGATACGGGCTTTTTGGGCCTTTATGGTTCGGAATGGTCGTCACGACCAGGGCCTCGGTTCGGGTCGTGGCATAGAGATTGCTTGTCATCCTAACCTCAGTGAGAACCTTGAATTATTTATAGCATTTGTCATATACCATAAACCCTAGTGAACATAATCCCAATTATTTCATCAAATATTGATTACAAACATTAATATCTAAGTGACTAACAATTGTCTGAGAAATTTAAACCCCCATTTTAGGAAATAGTAAACTACGAGTGAATTATTTCGTAAATAACTTGAGTTCACACCCTATTCCCTATGTGATTCGACCCCAACCTAGTTGGGTTTGATATTGAGAATGATTGATTACACCCGTTCAATGGTGTAGTTTGAGCGTTATCAAAAATGGCTCAGTTATAGGGGAATATGGTTGTAAACTGAAAGTTTGGGTATACTAATTTTCTGTTAGTTAAGTTTTCTAGATTTACGTTTATTTGTTGTTATTTTTTACTGTAGGTACTATGTTGTTTATGCCAAAAACAAGAAGTTCCAAAGAACCATTATTGGCAAACAATCCGGACGCTCAACTAAAAGGGAAAATGGCTGAACAACAGGAGGCAGACAGACTAGCCGCTTTCGCCAGGGCTAAGGTGAACGTACAAAATTTGGGTCAATAAGCACGTCACCAAAACCTCGATGATGAGACTTGGGTGATGAGGAATTGCTAAATCCACAAAACCCAAGGCAAGCTGAGCAACTTGCTGCACCAGTGTAGCGAAATATCTATAGAAACTGTCCAATAAGAGGATGGTATGGCCAACAACCCATTCAATACGAGGATGATGAATATGATGAAGGAATGGATGAAGTTGGTGTAATGGGTGCAATCATTCCTCCACCATTGGCACCGGGTGAAAAATTCAGCATAACAAGCAATATTATCCAACTCGTGAATCTGAAGGGGTTGTTTGGCGGCTTACCTGGTGATGACCCGAACAAGCATTTAGTGAACTTCATCACTATTTGCAAATTTTTTGACAATCCAGGAATGAGCCAGAATGCGATCCGGTTGAGATTTTTCCCTTTGTCTATGTCTGGAGAGGTAACAATGTGGTTAAATGAGCTAGAGCCTGATTCTATAATTAACTGGAGATAGTTGAAAGAGGTGTTCCTAGAATGGTTCATTCCATCCTCCAGAAGGATATAGTTGAGGGATGAAATCAGTTACTTTAGACAACTCCCAACTAAAGCATTGCACGAAACCTAGGAGAGATTTAAGAAGAAGTTTGCACAATGTCCAAACCACAACATGACGGACTTGCACTTGAAGGAGACTTTGTACAAAGCTTTCAACTCTTTGACAAAGCCAATCGTAGAAAATATTGCAGTTGATTCGTTCATTGATCTCTCTTTCATTGATGCTTATAACATGTTGAATTGAATGACCAAGTAGAGTTGGGCTTGGCATACTAGGGATTCTGTAGTGGCTAGCTCTACTATTAATGGTTGTGTAACTGCAGAGTAGCGCAGAAGTGATGAGGAACGAGACTAGGAAATGACCCACTTAAAGACACAAATGGACCTCCTCACCAAGTACTTGCTGTCAGGCAAGACCGAAATGGCTAAGGTTGTGGAATCTCAGGGTAGTGTTGCTACAGGTGCGATGCAGAGGCAAACTATATGAGTAATCAGGGGGTTTCCAAGGAAATAGCTAAGGGAACTAACGTTGGAACTTCTGTGACAAGCCTGTTAATAAAGATAGGGAGCAGGGACACTGGAGAAACAATAATGATAGGAGTGGTTTGTATGTTCCTCCTCGAAGTAGGGATGCTGCAACAACTTGTTCCAGCAAGATGTCTATGGAGGGATATGATGGAAAAGTTGTTGAAGGGAGTTGAAGCGACCAACTCAGATGTAACTACTATGAAGAGTGAATTCTCTACCCTTAGTCTGTTGGTTAGCTCACACTCTGCGTCTATTAAGCAGTTGGAGCAGCAAATGGACCAACTTTCTGCTACACTAAACCAAAGAAAAACTGGTACTTTACCTAATAATATGGTTCAAAACCCGTAAAATGGTGGTTCATGTATGGCGATTACCACTTGGAGTGGTAAGTTGTTATGTGACCCCTCTGTGGGCAAATTTGTAGAAAATAAGGTAAGTATTGATAAACCCGAAGAAAGTAGTCCAGTGGATTCTGAGAAGCTGGATGATTTTATTGATATTTCAGACAAAGAAGATTAGAAGGAAGAGGAAATGGTATGAAATAATATCCCTATATCGCCACCTCTCTTTCCTCAACGATGGAAGAAAAAGCTCGATGAGGAAAAACTTTTCAAGATCATGGCTATGCTCAAGCAATTGATGATTAATGCACCTTTGGTTGAGGCACTTGAACAAATGCCAGGCCATGCCAAGTTCATGAAAGACCTTATCCCAAAGAAGAGGAAGGTCAGGAGTGAGCAGATGGATAATCTCCAACATTATAGTGCGGTTTCCACATGATTCTTATTGCAAAAGAAGGCTGACCCAGGTGCATTCACTTCTCCATGCAAGGTTGGGTCTTTGGATGTTGCAAAGGCATTATGTGATTTAGGTGCCAGCATGAATTTGATGCCACTTGTTGTATGGAAGAAGCTGGGTTTGGAAGATCAAACACCTACTATTATACAACTGGTGATGGCAGATAGGTCAATAAAGTGGCCTGTTGGAATTTTGCATGATGTGTTGGTAAAAGTAGCAGACTTTATTCTTCCTGTTGATTTTATGGTACTGCATTGTGATGTGGACTTCAAGGTACCCATTATCTTGGGATGGTCACTCTTCGCAATAGGAAGATTAATAGTTGGCGTGGACAACAGGATTTGGCACGGTAAAAAGGAGGCAAAATTCAAAATACATCAACCCGTGTCACAACAAAATGATATGAATGTCTTCCCAATCATTGATGTCTTCAATGAGGATGAAAAAGGGGTATCAATAGGTTGTCTTGGCGAATTCTGAGTATTCAAGAGAACCCAGTCATGCCGCGATAGTAAATCAGGCGCTAATGGGAGGCAACCCAGTATTTTTATGTTCGAGCAAGTGGTTTTATTTTTTAAATTAGAACTTAGTATAGAGAAGGTAAAAAATGAAAAAGGGTCAGCTGGAAGGTTATGACGACATTCGTGACAAGCCATCACAACTGTGACAAGCTATCACGAATGTCGTCAACTAGATTAGACTTTAGAAATTCTCTACCTACTATTGATGACGATCTTGATGGGCTATCACAATCGTGACAAGCCATCACATATCGTCGTTAGCACAAAGCCTAAAATCTAAAAACTGGGCCTAATATTAATCAGATCCAACCCGACCCAAATCACGAGCCTTTTCCAATTTACACCATTTTTAACTTCTTTTTCTTTAGTAATTTCTTTTCCTTAGTTAAAATAGTTTCCATTCATGGCAAAACACTTGAGCAAAACATGTTTAATTTGTGTGTTGTTTGCACTTAAGAATCAAGAACATCCTCTTCCTTCACACCTTTTCTTGTGAGTGGCACTAGACTAAAAGCTCCACCAGGTATACTCTACTTCAATACTTCTTTGCTTGTGATGTATGGTGAATAAAAGCTAACTCAATTCCTTAATGTGATTTAACCAAGGTCAAACTTGGAAAATGGATAAAATTGCACCTAAGGTATGCTGTATAAGCCCAATGGTTGAAAAGATAGCTCACGATTCAAATTTAAGTAAGTCTTCAGCAAGAATGGGGACCAAAAATTTAGTTAAAGTTAAAAGTGGGTTCTAATAAGTTTGACGACATCCATGATAGGATATCACCATCATGATGGCTTATTAGGAATGTCGTCAAAATCTGACCAAACTGAAGTTGGTTCTGGATAGAGCTAACGACAATCGTGATGGGCTATCTCAATTGTGACAACCTATCATAAAGGTCGTCAGAAATTGTTAAAAGTTTTTTGGGTTCTATCTGAGGTTGACGACAACAGTGATAAGCTATCACAGTCTTGACGGTTTGTCACAAATTGTTTTCGCACCTGGGGTCTGAAACATAAATAATCTTAAATTATTTATGTACCTGTGTTTGTGATCTTTAGGATTGACTAACAATCTTCTAATATCGCTAGGTACTCTAAAATGGCACCAAAAATAAAGAGTCCCACAGAACCAAATAAAGCAGCAAAAGATGATGTATATCATACGCTCCTCAATGAGGAATCTGACTATGAGGAGGAGGAACCCTTCCTCAGAAAGCTAATGAAGAAGCAGAGTCCAAAGAAAAATCCACCACCTCCACCAACTGAGGTGAAGAACAGTGATGATACTGAGTCGATCACAACTTCTGAGCAGGAGGGATCTAAAAAAGGTGAGTCTAAACAACATGAGTCTAAACATGCTGAAGCTGATGAGGAGGATCAAGAAGAATCTGAAGAATTTGAGTTCGAAGAAATAGCTTCTAGGTCCCCATCCACTGAGCAACAAGATAATGAAGAGTCTCTCCCTGGAAGGACTCTTATCAAATGTAAGAACCCAAAATTAAGGAAAAATACTAGATGGAAAATCCCTAGAGCTGAAGATATCTATATTTCTGGGTCACAAAGAACTGATAGAAAGAACGCGAAGTGGCCAATCAAAGAAGAAAAAATGATCATCACAAAAGGGTTTAGCAGATACCTTCAAGTGGACGAGAAATTTAAGGAATACAGCTTAGGACAAACTACATAAAGGGGAGGTATATTTTGCCCCACACTGGTTCAGGAGTTCTATGTGAATTACCAAGCCTAGTTGGAGAATATGTGAAAAGCAATTGAAAAAGTAGCAGATCAACCTCTTCTAGTAAGAGTTTGGCTGAGGGGTGTAAGCGTTGATGTTTCAACTATAGCCATTAACAGATTCTTGCAGGGCCCCGACTTCATGCCGCAGGCCACCACACCTTCATTTTATGCTGGAATAAAGAATAAGGACAAACTACATCCTTGGTTGGCCAACATCATCACTGAAGAAGAACCAGCTTGGGTGAAAAACCCAAATGAGAGAATCTATAAGTCCTTGTTAACTCAGGAGGCAAAAATTTTATAGGGCATAGTGCAAGTTTGGCTAATGCCTACTGAGGGAGACAATATTCTTAGCGCTAACCAGGATATTTTGGTAGAAAGTTTGGTCCAGCATCTTTCCTTCAACTTGGGGGAAATCATTGCAGATGAGATGAAGATCATGAATCGAGGGTCGACACTACTTATCCTTTTTCGTGTCTATTTACAGAGTTGTACAGAGCAGCTGAGGTGCCAAAGATTATGGGAGCTGATGAAGATGCTCGTGCCTAGAAGACTCATAACCCCATCTGATTGGATGAGATTTAGCTGGGACTTAAACTTGACAAGGGGGCAGAGGTAGTAGCGGAACCAGCGGTTACATATGTAGAAGCAGCACCTCAGGTTGATGTATAGGATTCTTTAGCACAGGAAGCTTCAGTGCCTAAGATTGAAGCCAATCCCTCAGTTCCTCTAGTAATAATAGGTTTTGTATTTGAGCCTATTGATATCAAGAAGGTGGCTAAGCAACCAAAGTGGTACGGGGCCCAGCCATATGCCTTCTCCAAACAGTTTGCCACTATTATGGATAGAAGAATCAAGGCTGTACTAGAGCCTTTTGTGATATTTACTGCGTGAGTTGCAGATTTGGAGAATAGATTTGATGCCCGGGCAAAAGAGATGACAGTTGTTGATCGTGATATAGTCAAGGCTGCATTGGATAAGTTTAAGGTTGAGGTTGGGGTGCTACAATAGAACAAAATTATGATTCCAACAGTTCTAGATATGGAAGAATTAGAGAAAAAAATTCCTATACTTAATCTCATTGCAGAATCCCTGAAGAAAAAGAAGAAAAATATGGAAAATAAAGGGAAGAATAAGAGAGAAGAGCCAGATAGTGAAGAAGAAAGAAAAACGAAAAAGAAGGTAAAGAAAAAGGCAGAAAAAGAAAAGTAGAAAAAGGCAAGATTAGAGTCTATGGATGATAATGAGAAATTGAAAGCAGCCATTCGAGCTAAGGCAGTAGGTGCTTCATCTAGCCAGGCTCTGACCACCGCCAGGCCAGATGCTCCTAATGGGGAGAAGACAATAAATGATATAGTAGCAGGGTCAAAGACCCAGAATCCACATGCTTGACTATCTTAAGTTATACCCTAACCCTTAGTGCATTTTATTTTTGAGAATTAAGTTGAGGGTGTAGGGTAAATTGTTGTTATAACATATTGAATAGATAATTAGGAGTAGTACAAGTACTTGAGGCAGTTGGCTTATTTTGTAATTTATAAGTTCTTCTCCAGCGGTCTGATCTATTATGTACTGTTTGAATTGCATCTATTGTGACCACTCTATAGCTTTTTGTGGCTTTAGTATGGCAAATGAATAACCTATGTTAAACAAAGAATGAACCGGATAAGTAGTAATATGTAAGATACTTGTGTGTCATGTGTGTGTAATGTCTTGGTCATTTCCTGTTGTGCTTTGAATCTAGAAATTTCCTGGTTAGTCATGCCATGGTCATCAGTTAGGCGTTAGGAAAGGATCATAGGCCGTTTTTACATGTTAGCCCACGTTAGCCTAAATGACCTTCCCAATGTGAATAATATCCCTTGCTCCCCCTCTGAGCCTAAATAGCCTATTTTTTTTCTTGTGCACCTTTCACCTTCCCGTTTATATCACAATGAACCTGTCTTGGCCCTGGTCCTCCTTGGATACTGTGCACCTTGACTTAGGCAAATAACCTAAGTGGAGGGTAGCTTTATAGAGGTGCGTGATGGAATCTGTGTATAAAGAGAGGTAGAATGAGAAGGATGAATAAAGCGTTGGGTGTGGTGAAAAAAATAAGAAAAGAGAAAACTGTGTGCTGATTCATAGAAAGATAATCAGTTAATTGAAAAGACCGCATCCATCTTGAGCACATATGATCAATAAAAAAGGGAAGAAAAGAAGGTTAAGAGTTGAAACCCCTAAGGTCTAATGTAGTGACAAGTAGGCTTAGTCACTTTGAAATATCCATGAATATCATACCATCCCCAAGCCTACGTTACAAGCTTAAGAAAAGACCTATAGTGATGAAGGAATGAAATATCCGTGAATATCATACCTATTTGAAGACTTAGGTACTGACTATAAGGGAAAGCCTATGGCATTTGATACGCAATGTTGGAACTTCATTCTGAGAGTGAGTCTTGTGTTTATCCCTGTGTGTATAAATTTTGACATGAGTGAAAAAAGGATTTCTTTGTTGTGAGGGAATACTAGGTATGTTTCTAACCACTGTCTTGTTAGGATAATGTGATTTGGGTATGTGCTAGGTTGCTATTGCTAAAATTTTTGCCATATCTTGATCCTTGTGAGTTGCAATGATGTTTTCAATAATAGACCTAGTTGCTCTTACTTTGAGTATCCTTGGAGATGGTGCATGTATTTTGAACTGATATGAGTTGTTAGATACCAAATTCTACTTTGTATACTCTTAGTTACATTAAGGTTGCTTGAGGACAAGAAATTGTTTAAGTTGTGGGTGTTGATGTGAGAGGCCATTCTAACATATTTGAAGCTTTTTAACTCTAAATAATTGCAAAGTCTTGAGAAACTTTAGTTGTTTCTAATTAGTTTACTTTGGTTTTGCAGTAAAACTAGAGGAGAAGGAGAACCACAAATAAAAGAAGCAAAAACTATAAAATTGGAAGCAAATGAAGAGCTAAGTGTGGCTTACAACTTCCAAGACATGTCATCAGCCTTGTGATAGGCTGTCAAGGATGTCGTCAAACTTAAACAAAAGAGAGGAGTTGCAGGAAGTTTTATAACGACCTTCATGATACACCATCGAGATCCTGATAGGCTGTCACTATCATCGACAACCTTAGGCAACAGAAGCTAAATTTGAAGAGAAGCTGACGACGTCCGTAATAAGTCATCCAAATCATGATAGGCCATCACAATCGCCGTCATTTATTTCGAAGAATATCTAAAACTTTAATTTTATTTCCTTATTTAGGGTTAACTATTTAAATCCTTCTTTTAAGGTTTTTCATTTTTCCATCAATTAATTGACATATCCTACAACATATAACTTTTTTCTTCTCTCTCTCTCTCGAAAACAGATATTTTGGTGGTTTGCCTTGTTATTCAATTGAAATAATCTTTTAAATTCTTTTATTATTGTAAGTCAATCCTTTCAATTATGAATTGAACTTGTGTACTTATTTCCTGAATCATGAGTAGCTAAACACTCTTAACCTAGGTTATGGAATCTAGGGTTAGGTCATGATAAGGTGTTGATTAATTAGTCAAGCTTTAATAGGTGTTAGGATTTCTTGCTAATTTTTATATGCTAACTTATGTCTTTTGGCTACAAATAATAGGCCTACCAACTTTGGTTTGCTCGATAAAGAAATCATAAACAGTAGGAAGTGAATTATCAACAGGGACTCGAAAAGGCTTTGTTTAATAATCAGCGTTGTGACAAGGTTGATAAACCTAAGGTAAAATCTGGGCGGTGAGTTATGATTCCCTAAGTCCAAGAGGATTAGGAAATTAGACACTTAAATAGGTCGAGAGACATTCGAGCATACTATTGATAGAGATAGCTTTTCATCCTAGCCACCGTGAGAACCTTAAGTTATTTCTAGCATCTGTCAAATACCATAAACCCTAGTGAATATAATCCTAGTTATTTCATAAAATATTGATTACAAAGATTAATCTCAAAGTGACTAACAATTGTCTGAGAACTTTAAACCCCTATTTCAAGAAGGAGTAAACTACCAGTGAATTATTTCATAAACAACTTGAGTTCACACCCTATTTCCTATGGCATTCGACCCCAACCTAGTTGGGTTTTATATTCACAATGATTGCTTACACCCAATTAAGACTGTAGTTTGAGCGTTATCCATAGCTCCGCATCGCGCCACTGTGAAATATCTCATTTGTCAATTTCCAATGACTTGGCGCGATGGTGGCGCATCGCGCTAAGGGCCTAATTTGTGAAATTTCTCTAAAAATTATATTATGTGTCTAGGGTTAAAAGGGTCAATTTTCCTCCAATATAATCTTCCAAACATAAGATTTAGCCCTTATATAAAAAATATTGAAGTTTTGCCTCAAACTCATCATCAATATGATTTTTTTAGGTCATTGTAGACAGGATGACCAAAGTAGCTCATTTCATTTTTGTTCATACCTCTTATTTAGCCAAAGCCTATGCTAGACTCTACATCAAAGAGTTGGTAAGATTGCACAGTGTTCCATTATTTTTTATCTCAGACAGAGGCACCCAGTTCACCTCTCATTTTTGGAAATCATTCACAAACAGTCTTGGTAACTAAATTCATCTCAGTATAGCCTTTCTTCCTCAGATAGATGGTCAAGAAGAAAGGACCATTCATACGTTAGTAGATATTCTAACGGCGTATGCAATTGATTTCAAGGGAAGTTGGGACGATCACTTTCCTTTGATTGAGTTTACATACAACAACAACTATCATTCCATTATTCAGAGGGGTCCATTCAAAGCTCTCTATGGTAGGACATG
Source organism: Capsicum annuum (assembly GCF_002878395.1). Classification (NCBI taxonomy): domain Eukaryota; kingdom Viridiplantae; phylum Streptophyta; class Magnoliopsida; order Solanales; family Solanaceae; genus Capsicum; species Capsicum annuum. The sequence goes on from NC_061114.1 coordinate 145,494,809, forward strand.
TAGATCTCTAATTGGTTGGTTTGAAGTTACTGAGGCCTTAGTCATAGGTCCTGACTTGGTATGCGATGCCTTAGGAAAAGTCCAGTTGATCAGAGAAAGACTCCGGGCTGCTGAGAGCCAGCAGAAGTCTTACGTAAATGTTCGTCAAAAAGAGCTTGAGTTTGAGATTGGTAATCATGTCTACCTCAAGATCTCTCCTATGAAGGAAGTGAAGTGATTTGGGATGAAGGGAAAAGTCAGTCCCCAATATATCAGTCCCTTGTTAATTCTCAGTCGTTTTGGCAAAGTAACTTATGAGCTAGAATTTCCTTTAGATCTAGCCTTAGTTCATCTACTCTTTCATCTCTCTTTGCTTAAGAAGTGGATAGTCACACATCAGTCATGGTACCCATTCAGAGCATCGATGTTCTAAATATCTTATCTTATGAAGAGATTCTAGTAAAAATCTAAGAATATCATACTCGTAGATTGAGGAGCAAAGAAGTCCCTCTAGTTAAAGTTCATTGGAGAAATTAGTCAGTCGAGGGAGCTACTTGGGAAGCAGAAGCAGATATACGTACGAAGTACCCTCACCTTTTCTCAGCCAACTCAAATCAAGCTCAAGGTAATAGTTCTCCTTAAGCTTACTCAGTTTCATGATTAGTGTGCATCACTAACTTAGTATGGCATCATAATCTTGGTATCAAGTGCCACCGCATATTCAGTGATGCATTCATGTATCATATAAATTACATAGTTATGCATCAGATATGCATTCTCATTGTGACAAAACTTAGACCTTTAGAACTTTCAGTTATGTATTTATGAATCAGTTACGCATGCATCAAATATGCATGGTCAGTATGTTATGTTCAGTTTGTCAGTCATGTCCATCATTAGATCATGTTCAAGTTCTTCATGTTTAGCTAATTATTTCCCCTCGTAGTCAGTCTCACTCAAGAACGACTGTAATCAATGAGGAGATATCGTAAGACCCATGTTTTTTCTTCCCTTGTAAATCATCTCAAAGATGTTAGTACTTGATTTAAAATATGAAGTCATTCTTACATGGTAGGGTCAAACGGCTCAGTTCCCCCCATTGTAGGGCCTAATTCTGGCAATTTTATTTAAAATTAAATTATCTGTCTAGGGTTAAAAGGGTCAATTACCCGTATATAAGCTTTGAAACACGGGATTTAGTCCCTATTCATCAAAAATATTAATGTTTTGTCTCGAACTCATCATCAACATGATTTAGTTTGGGTTATTTTAGACAGGATGACCAAATCAACTCATTTCCTTCTGGTTCACTCCTCTTATTTAGTCGAGGATTATGCCAGACTCTACATTAAGCAGTTGGTCAAATTGCACGGTGTTCCATCATCTGTTATCTCAGATAGAGGTACCCGGTTCACCTCTCATTTCTGGAAAGCATTATAAAAGGGTCTTGGTCCCAAATTCATCTCAGTACAACCTTTTATCCGTAGATAGATGGTCAAGAAGAAAGGACCATTCAGATGTTAGAAGATATGCTAAGGGGGTGTATAATTGATTTCAAGGGAAGTTGGGATGACCAATTGCCTTTGATTGATTTTTCATACGATAACTACTATAGTTCTGGTATTCAGATTGCTCCATTCTAATCTCTCTGTGGTAGGAGATGTATATCTCCAATTTGTTGGTTCAAAGATAGTGATGCCTCAATCATAGAGCCTAACTTGATATTTGATGCCTTAGGTAAAGTCCAGTTGATCAGAGAAAAGCTCTGATATTCTAAGAGCCGACAAAAGTCATATGCAAATGTTCGTAGAAAATATCTTGAGTTTGAGGTTGGTGATCATGTCTACCTCAAGATATCTCCTATTAAGGGAGTCAACATATTCGGCAAGAAGGGAAAACTCTGTCCCTAATATGTTGGTCTCTTCAAGATTCTTAGTCATTTCGGCAAGGTAGCTTACGATCTCGAATTGCCTTCAGATCTAGCCTCAGTTTATCTTGTCTTTCATGTATCTTTTCTATTGAAGTGGATAGGTGACCCATCAGTCGTAGTACCTATTATAGAATGGATGTTCTGAACAGCCTGTCTTATGAAAAGATTCTAGTTGAAATCCTAGAATATCATACTCGTAGATTAAGGAACAAAGAAGTCCCTCTAGTTAAATTTATTTGGAGAAAAAGTCCATCGAGGGAGCTACTTGGGAAGAAGAAGCAGATATGTGTACCAAGCACCCTCACCTTTTCCCCTCTAACTCTGATCAAGCTAAAGGTAATAGTTCTCCTTAAGCTTACTCAGTTTCATGATTAGTGTGAATCACTAACTTAGTATAGCATGATAAACTTGGTATCAAGTACCATCACATATTCAATGATGCATTCATGTATCAGATCAGTTATATGTTATGCATCAAACATCAATTCTCATTGTGAGATAACTTAGTTCTTTAGAAATTTCAGTTGTGCATTTTTGAATCAGTTACACATGCATCAGATATGCATGGTCAGTATGTTTTGTTCAGCTTGTAAGTCATGTCCCTCATGAGGTCATGTTAAAGTTATTCATGTTTAGCTCATTATTTCCCCTCTAAGTCAGTCTCATTTGAGGAAGAACATAATCAAGGGGTAGATATCGTCAGACCCATGCTTTTTCTTCTTTTGAAAATTATCTCAAGGATTTTAGAACTTGCTTTGAAATAAGAATTCATTCTTATAAGCTTTTCATCGATATATTATTCGCCTAAATTCGACACCCGAGTGAAAAGTTAGGTCCTATTTAAGTCCAATTGGTGAAATTATACTAAAAATTCAATTACGTGTACAGGGTTAAAAGGGTCAGTTTGCCCCTAATATATAACCTTCTAAACAAGGTACTTAGCCCTTATTCATAAAAAATATTGATGTTTTGCCTCAAACTCATCATCAACATGATTTAGTTTGGGTCATTAATGACAGGATGACCAAATAAGCTCATTTTCTTCTGGTTCATACCTCTTATTCAGTCAAGGATTATGCCAGACTCAACATCAAGGAGTTGGTAAGATTGCACGGTGTTTCATTATCTGTTATCTCAGACAGAGGTTCTCAGTTCACATCTCATTGCTGGAAGCATTCCAAAAGGGTCTTAGTACCCAAAATCATCTCATTCCTTCCTTTTATCCTTAGACAGATGGTCAAGAATAAAGGACCATTCAGACGTTATAAAATATTATAAGGGCAAATGAAATTAATATCAAGGGTAATTTGCATAACCACTTGCCTTTGATGGAGTTTGCATACTAAAATGGTTATCATTCCAATATTCAGATGGCTCCATATAAAGCTCTTTATGGTAGGATATGTCGATCTCTGATTGGTTGGTTCAAAGTTAGTGAGGCCTCAATCATAGGTCCTGACTTGGTATTCGATGCCTTAGGCAATGTCTAGTAGATCAGAGAAAGTTTCTGGGCTGTTGGGAGCTGACAGAAGTCATATACAGATGTTAGTAGAAAATATCTTGAGTTTGTTATTGGTGATCATGTCTACATCAAGATTTCTTCTATGAAGAGATTCGGCAAGAAGGGAAAACTCAGGCCCCGATATATTGGTCCCTTCCAGATTCTTAGTTGGTTCTGCAAGGTAGATTATGACCTCAAATTACCTTCAAATCTAACCTGAATTTATCCAGTCTTTTATGTGTCTTTGCTCAAGAAGTGCATAGGTGACCTATCAGTCGTAGTCCCTATTCAAAGCATCGATGTTCAGAACAGCCTATCTTATGAAGAGATTTTAGTGGGAATCCTAGAATATCATACTCATAGATTCTGGAATAAAGAAGTCCCTCTAGTTTAAGTTCTTTGGAAAAATCAATCTGTTAAGAGAGCTACTTGGGAAGTAGAAGCAGATATCCGTACCAAGTACCCTCACCTTTTTCCCGCCAACTCATATCAAGCTTAAGGTAATAATTCTTCTTAAGATTACTCAGTTCCATGATTAATGCACATCACTAACATAGTATACCATGATCATCTTGGTATCAAGTACCACCACATAATAATTTATGCATTCATGTATCATATCTGCTATATCATTATGCATCAGACATGCATTTTCATTGTGAGAAAACTTAGTTCTTCAAAACTTTTAGTTATGCATCTATGAATCTATTACGCATGCAATAGAACTTGCAGTTCAGTATGTTATGTTTAGCATGTTAGTCACATTTGTCATGTCATCATGTTCGAGTTATTCATGTTCAGCTCATTGTTTCCCCTCTCAATCAGTCTCATTCATGGATAAATATTCTCAAGGGGAGATATCATAATACCCGTACTTTTTCATAGCTTGAAAATCATCTCAAGTATGTTAGAACTTTCTTTGAAATAAGAATTCATTCTTATACATGTGGTACTTCCATAATTATGAGCTCGAATTACCTTCAGATCTAGCCTCGTTCATCCAGTCTTTCTTCTCTCTTATGAAGAGATTCCAGTCAAAATCATATACTATCATACTCATAGATTGAGGAATAAAAAAGTCCCTCTAGTAAAAGATCTTTCGCAAAATCAGTCCATCGAGGGAGCAACTTGGGAAGCAGAAGGAGATATGCGTACAAAGTACCCTCACCTTTTCCCTCTAACTCAGATCAAGCTGAAGGTAATAGTTCTCCTTAAGCTTACTAAGTTTCATGATTAGTATGCATTACTAACAATGATAATCTTAGTATCAAGTACCACCGGATATTCAATTATATATTCTTGTATCAGATCAATTATATAGTTATGCACCGGGCATGCATTCTCATTGTGAGAAAACTTAGATCTTTAGAACTTTCAGTTATGCATTTATGAAACAGTTGTGCATGTATCAGATATGCATGTTTAGTATGTTATGTTCAGCTTGTCTATCATGTTCATCATGAGATCTTGTTATAGTTATTCATGTGCAGCTCATTGTTTTCGCACTCAGTCAATCTCATTCGAGGACGAATGTTCTCAAGGGGTAGATATCATAATACTCATGCTTTTTCTAAGCTTGAAAATCATCTCAAGGATGTTCGAATTTGATTTAGATTAACAATTAATTCTTATACAAGTGGTATTTCCATAATTTTCTCATCGTGTCATGTGAGAAATTGAATAATCTTTCCATCGATATATAATTCTTCCAAATCTAACACCAAGGTGAAGAGTTAGGTCCTTTTAACTGAGACAGTTTTTGACCTGATCCTTAGCGCATCGCGGAGATAGCTCAAATGCAAATTTTCAATTTCCGGTGTTTCTTTGCAATACTGGCACATCGCGTCAAACTTCTAGGTCGTAGACAAGGTGTCAACATGAAAACTCCACATCGCACCATTGTGAAATTTCTCATTTGTCAATTTCTAGTGACTTGGCACTAAAATGCCCAATTTGGGAAATTTTACAGAAAATTAAATTTCGTGTCCAGGGTTAAAAGGGTCAATTACCCCCCTATATAAGCTTCCAAACATGGGATTTAGCCCTTATTCATAAAAAATATTAATGTTTTGCCTCAAACTCATCATCAGCATGATTTAGTTTGGGTTATTGTATACAGGATGACCAAATCATCTCATTTTCTTTCGGTTCATACATCTTATTCAGCCGAGGAATATGCCAGACTCTACATCAAGAATTTGGTCAGATTGCACAGTGTTCAGTTATCCCTTATCTTAAACAGAGCTACCCGGTTAACCTCTTATTTTTGGAAAGCATTCAAAAGGGTTTTGGTACCTAAATTCATCTCATTACAACCTTTCATCCTATAAAAGATGGTCTGGCATAAAAGAAAATTCAAATATTAGAAGTTATGCTAAGAGCATGTGCAATTTATTTCAAGAGAAGTTGGGATGACCACTTGCCTTTGATTGTGTTTGCATACAACAACAACTGTCATTCTAGTATTTAGATGGAACCATTCAAAGCTATCTATGGTAGGAGATGTAGATCTTTGATTGGTTTGTTCGAAGTTAGCAAGGCCTCAGTAATAGAGCCTGACTTGTTATTCGATGTCATAGGGAAAGTCCAATTGATTAGTGAAAGACTCCAGGCTGCTAAGAGTCAGCAGAATTCTTATGTAGATATTCATAGAAATAATCTCGAGTTTGAGATTGGTTATCATGCCTACCTAAAAATCTCTCATATGAAGGGAGTGAAGAGATTCGGCAAGAAGGGAAAACTCAGTCCCTGATATATTGGTCCCTTCAAGATTCTCAGTTGTTTTGGCAAAGTAGCATATGAGCTCAAATTACCTTCAGATCTAGCCCCAGTTCATCCAGTCTTTCATGTCTCTTTCCTCAAGAAGTGCATAGGTGACCCATCAGTCATATTCCCTATTCAGAGTATCGATGTTCAAAACAGCCTGTCTTATGAAGAGATTCTAGTTTAAAACGTAGACAATCATACTTGTAGATTAAGGAACAATGAAGTATCTCTTGATAAAGTTCTTTGGTGAAATCAGTCCATTGAGGAAGCTACTTGGGAAGATGAAGCAAATATCTGTACCAAGTACCCTTACCTTTTCCCCGCCCACTCAGATCCTGTTCAAGGTAATAGTTCTCCTTAAGCTTACTCAGTTTCATGATTAGTGTGCGTCACGAACTTAGTATACCATGATCATATTGGTATCAAGTATCATCGCATATTAAGTCATCCATTCATGTATCATATCAGTTATATAGTTATGCATCAGACATGCTTTCACATTGTGAGAAAACTTAGTTCTTCAGAACTTTCATTTCTGCATTTATGAATCAGTTACGCATGCCATAGAACTTGCATGTTTAGTCTGTTATGCTTAGAGTATCATTCATGTCTGTTGTGACATCATGTTCCAGTTATTCATGTTCAACTTATTGTTTCCCCTCTCAGTCAGTCTCATTCGTGGATGAATGTTCTGAAGGGGGACATATCATAATACCCATGCTTTTTCTTAGCCTAAAAATCATCTCAAGGATGTTTGAACTTGATTTGAAATAATAATTCATTCTTATACATGTGGTACTTCCATAATTTTCTCTACCTATAACGTGGGAAATTTAATAAGCTTTCCATTAATATATAATTTGCCTAAATCTGACACCCGAGCGAAGAGTTAGGTCCTCTTTTGTTTGACATGAGCCTTCAGCGTGTCGCAGAGATATTTCAAATGTCAATTTTTAATATCCAGTATTTCTTCACAATACTGGCACGTCGTGCCAAACTTCCTGGTCGTAACCAAGATGGCAACGCGATAGCTCTACATCGCGCCATCATGAAATTTTTCATTTATCAATTTACAGTGACTTGGAGCAAAAGGTCTCAATTCGGGAAATTTTACTGAAAAATTAAATTATGTGTCTAGGGTTAAAAGGTTCATTTTTCACCCCCTTATATAAGCTTCCAAACACGTGATTTAGCCCTTATTCATCAAAACTATTGATGTTTTACCTCAAACTGGTCATCAGCACGATTTAGTTTGGGTCATTATAGATAGGATAACCAAATCATCTCATTTCCTTCCGGTTCATACCTCTTATTCAGCCGAGGATTACGCTAGAATCTATATCAAAAAGTTAGTTAGATTGCATGGTGTTCTATTATCTGTTATCTCATATAGAGGTACCTGGTTCACCTCTCATTTCTGGAAAGCATTCCAAAAGGGTGTTGGTACCCAAATTTATCTCAGTACAGCCTTTCATCCTCAGACAGATGGTCAAACATAAAGGACCATTCAGATGTTAGAAGATATGCTAAGGGAATATGCAATTGATTTCAAGGGAAGTTGGGATGACCACTTGTCTTTGATTGAGTTTACATACAATAATAGCTATCATTCCAGTATTTAGATAGCACCAAGATCTCTATGGTAGGAGATGTAGCTCTCTGATTGGTTTGTTCGAAGTAAGTGAGGCCTCAGTCATAGGGCCTGACTTGGTATTCAACGTCTTAGGGAAAGTCTAGTTGATCAGAGAACGACTTCGGGGTGCTAAGATCCCACAAAAGTCTTATGAACATGTTCGTAGAAAAGATCTCGAGTTTGCGATTAATGATTATGTCTACCTCAAGATCTCTCCAATGAAGGGAGTGAAGAGTTTCGGAAAGAAAGGAAAACTCAGTCCCCGATATATTTTTCCCTTCAATATTCTCAGTTGTTTTAGCAAGGTAGATTATGAGTTCGAATAGCCTTCAAATCTAGCCTCAGTTTATCTAGTCCTTCATGCCTCATTGCTCAAGAAGTGCAAAGGTATTAAAACCTGCTTTGAAATAAGAATTCATTCTTATACCCTTGGTGTTTCCATAATTTTCTCTTCCTATCACGTGGGAAATTAAATAAAATTTCCATCGATATATAATTCACCCAAATCCGTCACCCGGGCGAAGAGTTAGGTTCTCTTTAGTGAGATAGAGTTTGACCAGAGCCTTCAGCGCATCCTAGAGATAGCTCAAATAAAAATTGTCAATATCCAGAGTTACTTCGCAATACTAGCACATCGCGCCAAACTTCTAGGTCGTAGACAAGGTAGCAACGCGATATCTCCGCATAGCGCCACCTTTAAATTTCTCATTTGTTAATTTCCAGTGACTTGGCGCGATGGTGGTGTGTTGCACCAAGGGCCCAATTTAGGAAATTTTACTAAAATTTAAATTACGTGTCCAGGGTTAAAAGGGTTAATCTAGCCCTTATTCATCCAAAATATTGATGTTTTGCCTCAAACTCGTCATCAACATAATATAGTTTGGGTCATTATAGATAGGATGGACAAATTAGATCGTTTCCTTCCATTCATTCCTCTTATTTAGCTGAGGATTATGCTAGAGTCAAAATCAAGGAGTTGGTTAGATTGCACGGTGTTTCCTAATCTTTTATCTCAGACAGAGGTACCTGGTTTACCTCTCATTTCTAGAAAGCATTCTAGAAGGGTCTTGGTAGCCACATTAATCTCAGTACAATGTTTCATCCTCAGACAGATGGTCAAGAAGAAAGGACCATTCAGACGTTAGAAGATATGCTAAGTGTGTGTGCAATTGATTTCAAGGGAAGTTTTGATGAACACTTGTCTTTGATTTAGTTTGCATACAACAACAACTATCATTCCAGTATTTAGATGGCTCCATTTGAAGCTCTCTATGGTAGGAGATATAGATCTCTTATTGTTTAGTTCAAATTTAGTAAGGACTCAGTCATATAGCCTGACTTGGTATTCGATGTCTTAGGGAAATTCCAATTGATTAGAGAAAGACTCTAGGCTGCCAAGTGCAGACAGAAGTTTTATGCTAATGTTCGTAGAAAAAATATCGAGTTTGAGATTGGTGATCATGTCCACTTGAATATCTCTCCTATGAAGGGAGTGAAGAGATTCAACAAGAAGGGAAAACTCAGTCCCCGATATGTTGGTCCATTCAAGATTCTTAGTCATTTAATCATGGTAGCTTATGAGCTAGAATTACCTTCTAATCTAGCCTCAGTTCATCCAGTCTTTCATGTCTCATTGCTCAAGAAGTGCACAGGTGACCCATTTGTCGTAGTCCCTATTCAGAGCATTGATGTTCATAACAGCCTCTCTTATGAAGAGATTTCAGCCAAAATATAAGACTATCATACTGTAGATTGAGGAACAAAGAAGTCCCTCTAGTTAAATTTTTGTGGTGAAATCAGTCCATCGAGGGAGCTACTTGGAAAGTAGAAGCAGATATGCATACCAAGAACCCTCACCTTTTCCCCGCCAACTCATATCAAGCTCAAGGTAATAGTTCTCCTTAAGCTTACTCAGTTTCATGATTAGTATGCATCACTAACTTAGTACACCATGATAATCTTGGTATTAAGTACCACTGCATATTCAGTCATGCATTCATGTATCGAATCAGTTATATATTAATACATCAGACATGCATTCTCATTGTGACAAAACTTTGTTCTTTAGAAATTTCAGTTATCCATTTATGAATTAGCTATGCCTGCATCAAATATGCTTGTTCCGTATGTTACCTTCAACTGTTCAGTCATGTCCGTCATGAGATTTTGTTTCAATTATTCATTTTCAGCCATTTTTTCCCCTATTAGTCAGTCTCATTTGAGGACGAATGTTCTCAAGGGGGAGATATCGTAATACCCGTGCTTTTTCTTATCTTGCAAATTATCTAAAGTATGTTAGAACTTTCTTTGAAATAATAATTCATTCTTACACACGTGGTATTTCTATAATTTTGTCTTCCTATCACAATTAAAATTGAATAAGCTTCCTATCGATATATAATTCGCACAAATCCAACACCCGAGAGAAAAGATAGGTACTATTTAGTGAGACAGTGTTTGACCTAAGCCTTCAGCGCATCGTAGAGATAGCTCAAATGGAAATTTTCAATTTCCAAAGTTTCTCCGTGATACTGGCGCAGAGCACCTAACTTCCAGGTTTTATACTAGGTGGCAACACTATATCTCCGCATCGCGCCACCATGAAATTTCTCATTTGTCAATTTCTAGTGACTAGGCGCAATGGTGAAACATCGCACCAAGGGCCCAATTTGGGAATTTTCACTAAAAATTAAATTATGTGTTCAGGGTTAAAAAGTTTAATTTTTCCACACTATATAAGCTTCCAAACAAGGGATTTAGCCCTTGCTAATCCAAAATATCGATGTTTTTCCACGAACTCGTCATCAGCATAGTTTAGTTTGGGTTATCATTGATAAGATAACCAAATCATCTCATTTTCTTCTGGTTCATACCTCTTATTCAGCTGATGATTATGCTAGATTGGACATCAAGGAGTTGGTTAGCTTGCATGGTGTTTCATTATCTGTTATCTCAGGAAGAGGTACCCGGTTCACCTCTTAATTCTGGAATGTATTCCAAAAGGGTCTTGGTACCCAAATGCATCTCAGTACTGCCTTTCATCCTCACATAGATGGTCAAGAAGAAAGGACCATTCAAATATTGGATGATATGCTAAGTGTGTGTGCTATTGATTTCAAGGGAAATTTGGATGACCACTTGCCTTTGTTTGAGTTTGCATACAACAACAACTATCATTCCAGTATTCAGATGGATCGATTCGAACCTCTCTATAGTAGGAGATATAGATCTCTAATTGGTTGGTTCGAAGTTACTGAGGCCTCAGTCATTGGGCCTGATTTGGTATTTGATGCTTTAGGGAAAGTCACATTGATCAAAGAAAAACTCCGAGCTGTGAATACCGACAGAAGTCTTATACAGATCTTCATAGAAAAGATCTCGAATTTTAGATTGGTGATGTCTACCTCAATATCTCTCCTATGAAGGGACTGAAGAGTTTCAACAAGAAGGGAAAACTCAGTCCCCGATATGTTGGTCCCTTTAGTATTCTCAGTCGTTTCGGCAAAGTAGCATTTGAGCTCAAATCTCCATCAGATCTAGCCTCATTTCATCTTGTCTTTCATGTCTCATTGCTCAATAAGTGCATAGGTGACCCATCAGTCATAGTCCATATTTACAGCATCGATAATAAGAACAGCCTCTCTTATGAACGATTCTACTCGAAATCTTAGACTATCATAATCGTAGATTGAGGAACAAAAAAGTCCCTCCATTTAAATTTCTTTGGAGAAATCAGTCCATCGAGGGAGCTACTTTGGAAGCAGAAGTTGACATGCATACCAAGTACCCTCACCTTTTCCCCGGCAACTCAGATCAAGCTCAAGGTAATAGTTCTCCTTAAGCTTACTCAGTTTCATGATTAGTGTGCATCAGTAACTTAGTACACCATGATAATCTTGGTATCAAGTACCACCACATATTCAGTCATCCATTCATGTATTAGATCAGTTATATAGTTATGCATCAGACATGCATTCTCATTGTGAGAATACTTAGTTCTTCAGAACTTTCAATTATGCATTTATGAACTAGTTATGCATATATCTGGTCAGTCATGTCTGTCATGAGATCATATTTTAGTTATTCATCTTAAGCTCATTATTTCCCCTCTCAGTCAGTCTCATTCGAGGACGAATCTTCTCAAGGGGGAGATATCGTAATACCCGTGATTTTTCTTATCTTGAAACTCATCTTAAGGATGTTAGAACTTGCTTTAAAATAATAATTCATTCTTATACAAATGGTATTTCCATAATTTTTTGTTCCTATCACGTGGAAAATTGAATAAGCTTCCTATCTATATATAATTCACCTAAATCTAACACCCAAGCGAAGAGTTAGGTCATCTTTAGTGAGATAGTATTTGATCTGAGCCTTTTGGGCATCGTGGAGATAGCTCAATTGTAATTAGTTAATTTCCAGAGTTTCTCCGCGATACAGGTGCAGAGTGCCAAACTTCCAGGTCGTATACAATTTTGCAAAGCTATATCTTCGCATCGCGCCACCATGAAATTTCTCATCTGTCAATTTCCAGTGACTTGGCGCGATAGTGGCGCATCACGCAAAGGGCCCAATTCGGGGAATTTTACTAAAAAGTAAATTCTGTGTCCAAGATAAAAAGGATCATTTATGCCCTACTATATAAGCTTCCAAACAAGGTATTTAGCCTTTATTAATAAAAAATATTAATGTTTTGCCTCCAACTAGTCATCAGCATGAGGGTCATTGTAGACAGGATGACCCAATCAACTCATTTATTTTGGTTCATACCACTTATTCAGCCGAGGATTATGCTAGACTCAACATTAAGGAGTTGGCCGGATTGCATGGTGTTTTGATCTGTTATCTAAAACATAGGTACCTGGTTTACCTCTTATTTCTACAAAGCAATCCAAAAGGGTCTTGGTGCCTAAATTCATCTCATTACTTCCTTTCATCGTTAGATAGATGGTCAATAAGAAAGGATCATTCAGACATTAGCAGATATCCAAAGGGCATGTGTAATTTATTTCAAGGGAAGTTTGGAAGACCACTTGCATTTTATTGAGTTCGCATACAACAACAACTATGATACCAGTATTCAAATGGCTCCATTTAAAGCTATCTATGGCAGGAGATATAGATCTCTGATTGGTTGGTTCAAAGTTAGTGAGGCCTCATTCATAGGTCCTGACTTGGTATTCAACGTCTTAGGGAAAGTCGAGTTGATCAGAGAAAGACTCTAGGTTGATGAGTGACGACAGAAGTCCTATGCAGATGTTCATGGAAAAGATCTCGAGTTTTAGATTGGTGATCATGTCTATTTCAGTATCTCTCCTAAGATAGGAGTGAAGAGATTTGGCAAGAAGGGAAAACTCAGTCACCGATATATTGGTCTCTTCAAGAATCACACCCGGTTTTTGAAGGTAGCTTATGAGATCGAATTTCCTTAAGATCAAGCATTAGTTTATCCAGTCTTTTATGTTTTATTGCTCATGACGTGCATAAGTGACCCATCAGTCGTAGTCCCTATTTAGAGCATCGATATTTAGAACTGCCTCTCTTATAAAGAGATTCTCGTCGAAATCCTTGATTATCATACTCGTAGATTGAGGAACAAAGAAGTCCTTCTAGTTAAATTTCTTTTGAGAAATTAGTCCACTAAGGGAGCTAGTTAGGGAGCAGAAGCTGATATGCATACCAAGTACCCTCACCTTTTCCCTGCCAACTCAGATCAAGCTCAAGGTAATTGTTCTCCTTAAGCTTACTCAGTTTCATGATTAGTGTACATCACTACCTTAGTACACCATGATAATCTTAGTATCAAGTAACACAAAATATTTAGTCATGCATTCATGTATCAGATCAGTTATATAGATATGCATCAGACATGCATTCTCATTGTGAGAAAACTTAGTTCATCATAACTTTCAGTTATGAATATATAAACTAGTTACACATGCATCAAATTTGCATGTTCAGTATGTTATGTTCAGATGGTCAGTCACGTCCATCATGAGATTATGTTTAGGTCATTGTTTCCCATCTCAGTCAGTCTCATTCGAGGACAAATATTCTCAAAGGAGAGATATCATAATACCTGTGCTTTTTCTTAGCTTGAAAATAATCTTAAGTATGTTAGAACTTCCTTTAAAATAAAAATTCATTCTTATACACATGGTATTTCCATAATTTTTTCATTCTATCAGATGGGAAATTGAATAATCTTTCCATCAATATATATTCCCCCAAATCCGACACCCGAGCGAAGAGTTAGGTCTATTTTAGTGACAAAGTGTTTGACCTTAGCCTTTAGTGCATTGCGGAGTTAGGTCAAATGAAAATTGTCAATTTCTAGAATTGCTCCTTTATACTGGCATGGATCGCCAAACTTCCAGGTCGTATACAAGGTGGCAACACAATAGATCCACATCGTTCCACTATGAAATTTCTCTTTTTTCAATTTCCAATGACTTGGCGTGATGGTGGCACGTCGCGCCAAGTACCCAATTTAGGAAATTTTACTAAAAATTAAATTACATGTCCAGGGTTAAAAAGGTCAATTTTCCCCTTCTATGTAACCTGCCAAACAAGGGATTTAGCTCTTATTCATAAAAAATATTGATGTTTTGCCTCAAACTTGTCATCAAAATAATTTAGTTTGGGTCATTGTAGACAGGATAACCAAATAATCTTGTTTTTGTTTTCTTTCAGTTCATACCTCTTATTTAGCTAAGGAATATGCCAGAGTGAACATCACTGAATTGGTCAGATTGCATGGTGTTTCCTTATCGGTTATCTCAGACAGAGGTACCCGGTTCACCTCTCATTTCTTGAAAGCATTCCAAAAAGGTCTTAGTACCCAAACTCATCTCAGTATTGCCTTTCAACCTCAGATGCATGTTCAATAATAAATAACCATTCAGACATTAAAAGATATCCTCAGGGCGTGTGCACTTGATTTCCAGGGAATCTTGGATAACCACTTTTCTTTTATTGAGTTTGCATACAAAAACAGCTATCATTCCAGTATTTGGATGGCTTCATTTGAAGCTCTCTGTGGTAGGAGATTTAGATCTCTTATTAGTTGGTTTGATGTTAGTGAGGCCTTAGTCATAGTGCCTGACTTGGTACTCGACGCATTAGGGAAAGTCCAGTTGATCAGAGGACTCTAGGTTGCTGATTGTAGATAGAAGTCTTATGCATATGTTTATAGAAAAGATCTTGAGTTTTAGATTGGTGATCATGTCTACTTTAATATATCTTCTATGAAAGGAGTGAAGAGATTTGGCAAGAAGGGAAAACTCAGTCCCCGATATATTGGTCCCTTCAAGATTCTTAGTCATTTTTGAAAGGTAGCTTATGAGCTCGAATTTCCTTCAGATCTAGTCTCAGTTCATCCAGTCTTTCATGTCTCATTTATCAAGAAGTGCATAGGTTACCCATCAGTTGTAGTCCCTATTCAGAGCATCGATATTCAGAACAACCTCTATTATGAAGAGATTCTAGTCAAAATCCTAGACTATTATACTCGTAGATTGAGGAACAAAAAAGTCCCTCTAGCTAAATTTCATTGGAGAAATAAGTCCATCAACGGAGATACTTGGGAAGCTGAAGCTGATATGCATACAAAGTACCCTTTTCTTTTCCCCGCCAACTCAGATCAAGCTCAAGGTAATAGTTCTCCTTAAGCTTACTCAGTTTCATGATTAGTGCTCATCACTAACTTAGTAAACCTTGATAATCTTTGTATCAAGTACCACCGCATATTCAGTCATGCATTCATGTTTCTGATCAGTTATATAGTTATGCATCAGATATGCATTCTCATTGTTAGAAAACTTAGTTCTTCAATACTTTTAGTTCTGAATTTATGAACCAATTACACATACATCAGATATGCATGTTTAGTATGTTATGCTTCGTTGGTCAATCACGTCCTTCATGAGACTATGTTCCAGTTATTCATGTTCAGCTCATTATTTCCCCTCACAGTCAGTCTCGTTCGAGGACGAATGTTCTCAAGGGGGAGATATCATAATACTCGTGCTTTTTCTTAGCTTGAAAATCATCTTAAGGAAGTTATTTTCTCAACCTATCTCGTGGGAAATTGAATAAGCTTTCCATCGATACATAATTCGCCCAAATTCGACACCCGGGTGAAGAGTTAGGTACTCTTTAGTGAGACAGTGTTTGACTTAAGCCTTCAGCGCATCGTGGAGATAGCTCAAATAAACATTGTCAATTTTCAAAGTTTCTCCATGATACTAGTACGTCGTGCCAAATTTCTAGGTTGTAGACAAGGTGGCAACATGATAGCTCCGCGTCGCGCCACCATAAATTTTCTCATTTGTCAAATTCTAGTATCTTGGCGCGACAGTGGCGCATCATGGCAAGGGCCCAATATGGTAAATTTCACTATAAATTAAATTATATGTGCAGGTTTAAAAGTGTCAATTTACCCCCACTATATAAGCTTCCAGACAAGGGATTTATCCTTTATTCATAAAAAATATTGATGTTTTGCCTCGAACTCATCATTAGAATAATTTAGTTTGGGTTATTGTAGACAGGATGTCCAAATTAACTTATTTCCTTCCGGTTCATGCCACTTATTTAGTAGAGGATTATTGCAGACTTAATATTAAGGAGTTGGTCATATTGCACGGTGTTTCATTATCTGTTATCTTAGCCAGACGTACCGGGTTTAAATCTTATTTCTGCAAAGCAATCCAAAAGGGTCTAGTACCCAAATTTGTCTGAGTACTACCTTTAATCCTTAGACAGGTGGTCAAGCAGAAAGGACCATTCAAACAGTAAAAGATATACTAAGCGTGTGTTCAATTGATTTTAAGGGAAGTTAGGATGACCACTTGCCTTTGATTGAGTTTGCATAAAAAACAGCTATCTTTCTAGAAGTTAGATGGCTCCATTCGAAGCTCTCTGTCGTAGGATATGTAGGTCTCTGATTGGTTGGTTCAAATTTAGTGAGGCCTCAGTCATAGGGCTTTACTTGGTATTCAACGCTTTAGGGAAAGTCCAGTTGATCAAAGAAAGTCTCCAACCTGCTGAGTGCCAAGAAAAGTCTTATGCAGATGTTCGTAGAAAAGATCTTGAGTTTTATATTGGTGATCATGTCTAATTAAATATCTCTCCTATGAAAGGAGTGAAGAGATTCTGTAAGAAGGGAAAACTTAGTCCATGATATATTTGTCCCTTTAAGATTCTTAAACGTTTTGGAAAGGTAGCTTATGAGCTCGAATTTCCTTCAGATAAAGACTCAGTTCATCCAGTCTTTCATGTCTCTTTGCTCAAGAAGTTCTTAGCTGACCCATCATTCATAGTCCCTATTCATAGCATCGATGTTCAGAACAACCTATCTTATGTAGAGATTCCAGTTGAAATCCTAGATTATCATACTCATAGATTTAGGAACAAAAAAGTCCCTCTAGTTAAATTTCTTTGGGAAAATTAGTCCGTCGAGGGATCTATTTGGGAAGAAGAAGCATTTATGTGTACCAAGTAGCCACACCTTTTCCCCACCAACTCAGATCAAGCTCAAGGTAATAGTTCTCCTTAAGCTTACTCAGTATCACTATTAGTGTTCATCACTAACTTAGTATACCATGATAATCTTGGTATCAAGTACCACCGCATATTTAGTCATGCATTCATGTATCAGATAAGTTATACAGTTATGCATCAGACATGCATTCTCATTATGAGAAAACTTTGTTCTTCAGAACTTTCAGTTATTTATTTATGAATCAATTATGGAAGCATCAGATATGTATGTTCAGTATGTTATGATCAGCTTATCAGTCACGTCCGCCATTATATCATGGTCAAGTTATTCATGATCATCTCATTGTTTCCCTTCTCAGTTAGTCTCATTTGAGGATTAATGTTCTCAAGAGGGAGATATCATAATACCCATGCTTTTTCTTTGCTTGAAAATTATCTTACGAATGTTAAAACTTTATTTCAAATAATAATTCATTATTATACACGTGGTATTTCCATAATTTTCTCATTTTATCACATGGGAAATTGAATAAGCTTTCCATCGATATATATTTCACCCAAATCTGACACCCGGGCAAAGAGTTAGGTCCTTTTTAGTGAAATAGTGTTTGACCTGAGCCTTCAGCGCATTGCCGAGATAGCTCAAATGGAAATTGTCAATTTCTAGTGTTGCTCTGTGATACTGGCGCGTCGTACAAAACGTCCAGGTTGTAGACAAGGTGGCAATGTGATGGCTCCGCGTCGCGCCATCATAAAATTTCTCATTTCTAAAATTCCAGTCACTTGGGGCGATGGTAGAGCATCGCGCCAAGGCGTCAATTCAGCAAATTTTACTAAAAATTACATTACATGTACAAGGTTAAAAGGGTCAATTTGCCCAAACTATATAAGCTTCAAAACAAGGGATTTAGCCCTTATTCATCCAAAATATTGGTATTTTGCCTCGAACTTATCATCAACATGATTTAGTTTGGGTCATTGTAGATAGGATGTCCAAATCAACTTATTTTCTTCTAGTTCATACCTCCTATTCATCCGAGAATTATGCCAGATTTAATATTAAGGAGTTGGTCATATTGCACGGTGTGTCGTTATCAGTTATCTCAGCCAGACATACCGGTTCACCTCTCATTTCTTGAAAGCATTCTAAAAGGGTCTTGGTATCCAAATTTATCTCAGTACTGCCTTTCATCCTCAGAAAGATGGTCAAGCAGAAAGGACAATTCAGATATTAGAAGACATGCTAAGGGCATGTTAAGTTGATTTCAAGGGAAGTTGGGATGACCACTTGCCTTTGATTGATTTTGCATACAACAACAACAATCATTCCAGTATTCAAATGGCTCCATTTGAAGCTCTCTATGGTATGAGATATAGATCTTTGATTTGTTGGTTTGAAATTAGTGAGGTATCAGTCATAGGGCCTGACTTGGTATTTGACGCCTTAGGGAATGTCCAGTTGATCAGAGAAAGACTCCGAGCTGCTGAGTGCCAATACAAGTCTTATTTAGATGTTCGTAGAAAATATCTTGAGTTTTAGATTGGTGATCATGTCTACTTAAATATATCTCCTATCATAGGAGTGAAGAGATTCGGAAATAAAGGAAAACTCAGTCCCCGATATATTGGTCGCTTTAAGATTTTTAGTCGTTTCGGCAAGGTATCTTATGAGCTCGAATTTCCTTCAGATCTAGCCTCAGTTCATCCAGTATTTCATGTCTCTTTACTTAAGAAGTTCTTAGGTGACCCATCAATCATAGCACCTTTTCAAAGCATCGGTGTTTAGAACAACATCTCTTATCTAAAGATTCCAGTTGAAATCCTAGACTATAATACTCATAGATTGAGGAACAATAAAGTCCCTCTAGTTAAATTTCTTTGGAAAAATCAGTCCGTCGAGGGAGCTACTTGGGAAGCAGAAGTACTTATGCGTACCAAGTACCCTCACCTTTTCCCTGCCATCTCAGATCAAGCTCAAGGTAATAGTTCTCCTTAAGCTTACTTAGTTTCATATTTAGTGTGCATCACTAACTTAGTATACCATGATAATCTTGGTATCAAGTACCACCACATATTCAGTCATGCATTCATGTATCAGATCAGTTATATAGTTATGCATTAGTCATTCATTCTCATTTTGTGAAAATTTAGTTCTTTAGAACTTTCAGTTATGCATTTATGCATCAGTTACGCAAGCATCAGATATGCATGTTCAGTATGTTATGTTCAACTTGTCAGTAATGTCCGTCATGAGATCATATTCCTATTATTCATGGTTAGCTCATTGTTTCCCCCCTCAGTTAGTCTCATTCGAGGACGAATGTTCTCAAGGGGGAGATATGATAATACCTGTACTTTTTCTTAGCTTGAAAATCACCTTAAGGATGTTAAACTTGATTTGAAATAATAATTCATTATTATACACGGGGTATTTCCATAATTTTCTCATTTTATCACATAGGAAATTGAATTATATTTCCATCAATATATATATTTCCTGCAAATCCGACACCCGGGCAAAAAGTTTGGTCCTTTTCAGTGAAACAGTGTTTGACCTGAGCCTTCAGCACATCACGGAGATATCTCAAATAGAAATTGTCAATTTCTTGTGTTTCTCTATGATACTGGCGCATCACGCAAAACTTCTAGGTTATTGACAAGGCGGCAACGCGATAGCTTTGCGTCGTGCCACCATGAAATTTTTTATTTGTCAAATTCTAGTAACTTGGCAGATGGTGGCACGTTGCACCAAGGGCCCAATTCAAGAAATTGTACTAAAAATTAAATAATGTGTGCATGGTTAAAATTTCAATTTTCCACCATTATATAAGCTTCCATAGAAGGGATTTAGCCCTTATTCATTCAAAATATTGATGTTTTTCCAAAAACTTGTCATCAGCCTGATTTTGTTATGGTCATTATAGACAGGATGTCCAAATCAACTCATTTTCTTCTGGTTCATAACTCTTATTCAGTTGAGGATTATTCCAGAGTCAATATTAAGGAGTTGGTCATATTGAACGGTGTTTCGTTATCTGTTATTTCAGGCAGACGTACCCAATTCACCTCTTATTTTTGGAAAGTATTCCAAAAGGGTCTTGGTACCAAAATTCATCTCAGTACTTCCTTTCATCCTCAAATAGAAGGTGAAACAGAAAGGACCATTCAGACAATAGAAGATATACTACGGGCATGTTCAATTAATTTCAAGGAAAGTTGATATGACCATTTTCCTTTGATTGAGTTTTGATACAATAGTAGCTATCATTCCAGTATTTAGATGGCTCCATTCAAAGCTCTCTATGGTAGTAGATATAGATCTACGATTGGTTGGTTAGAAGTTAGTGAGGCCTCAGTCATAGGGCCTGACTTGGCATACGATACCTTAGGGAAAGTCCAGTTTATCAGAGAAAGACTCTGATCTGCTGAGTACTGATAAAAGTCTTATGCATATATTCATAGAAAAGATCTCAAGCTTTAGATTGGTGATCATTTCTACTTAAATATCTCTCCTATGAAGGGAGTGAAGAGATTCGGCAAAAAGGGAAAACTCAGTCCCCGATATATTAGTCCCTTTAAGATTCTTAGTCATTTTGGCAAGGTACCTTATGAGCTCGAATTGCCTTCAAATCTAGCCTCAGTTTATCCAGTCTTTTATGTCTCTTTGCTCAAGAAGTAATGAGGTGACCCATCAAACGTAGTCTCTATTCAAAGCATCGATGTTCAGAACAACCTCTCTTATGTGGAGATTCCAGTCGAAATCCTAGACTATTATACTCATAGATTGAGGAATAAAAAAGTCTCTCTAGATAAATTTATTTGGCAAAATTAGACCGTTGAGGGTGCTACTTCGGATGTAGAAGAACTTATGCGTACCAAGTACCTTTACCTTTTTCCCGCCAACCCAGATCAAGCTCAAGGTAATAGTTCTCCTTAAGCTTACTCAGTTTCATAATTAGTGTGGATCAATAACTTAGAATACCATGATAATCTTGGAATAAAGTACCACCGCATATTCAGTCATGCATCCATGTATCAGATTATTTATATAGTTATGCGTCATACATGCACTCTTATTATGAAAAAAATTAGTTCTTAAGAACTTTCAGTTATGCATTTATGAATCAGTTACACAAGCCTCAGATATGCATGTTCAGTATGTTATGGTCAGCTTATCAGTCATGTCCTTCATGAAATCATGTTTCAGTTATTCATGTTCAGCTCATTATTCCCCTCTCAGTCAGTCTCATTCGAGGATGAATATTCTCATGGGGGAGATATTGTAATACCTGTGTTTTTTCTTAGCTTACAAATCATCTTAAGGATGTTAGATCTTGCTTTGAACTAATAATTCATTATTATACACGTGGTATTTCTATAATTTTCTCATGATATCACATGGGAAATTGAATAAGCATTCCATCAATTATATTTCACCCAAATCTGATACCTGGGTGAAGAGTTAGTCCTTTTTAGTGAGACAGTGTTTGACCTAAGCCTTCAGCGTGATACAGAGATAGCTCAAATGGAAATTGTTAATTTCCAGTGTTGCTCTGCGATAATGGCACATCGCTCAAAACTTCTATGTAGTGGACAAGGTGGCAACGCGATAGCTCCGCGTCACGCCACCATGAAATTTCTCATTCGTCAAATTCTAACAACTTGACACGATGGTGGCACGTCGCACCAAGGGCCCAATTTGGGAAATTTTACTAAACATTAAATTACTTGTAAAGGGTTAAAAGGGTCAATTTACCCCCGCTATGTAAGCTTCAAAACAAGAGATTTAGCCCTTATTCATCCAAAATATTGATGTTTTTCCTCGAACTCATCATCAGCATGATTTAGTTTGGGTCATTGTAGACAAGATGTTCAAATCAACTCATTTTCTTCAAGTTCATAACTCTTGTTTAGTCGAGGATTATGCCAGACTCAATATAAAGAGTTGGTCATATTGCACGGTGTTTCCTTATCTATTATCTCAGCTAGACGTACCCGATTCACCTCTCATTTTTCAAAAAGATTCCAAAAGGGTCTTGCTACCCAAATTCTTCTCAGTACTGCCTTTAATCCTCAAACTAATGGTCGACCAGAAAGGACCATTCATACATTAAAAGATATGCTAAGGGCATGTTCAAGTGATTTCAAGGGAAGTTGGGATGACCACTTGCCTATGATTGACTTTGCATCAAACAACAACTATCATTCCAGTGTTCAGATGGCTCCATTTGAAACTCTCTATGGTAGGAGACATAGATCTCTGATTAGTTGGTTTGAAGTTAGTGAGGACTCTATCATAGGGCCTGACTTGGTATTCGATGCATTAAGGAAAATCCAGTTGTTCAGATACAGACTCTGAGTTGTTAAACGCCGATAGAATTCTTATTCAGATTTTCGTAGAAAAGATCTCGAGTTTTAGATTGGTGATAATATCTGCTTAAATATCTCTCCTATGAAGGGAGTGAAGAGATTCGGCAAGAAGGAAAAACTCAGTCCCCGATATATTGGTCCCTTCAAGATTCTCAATCATTTCGGCAAGGTAGATTATGAGCTCGAATTGCCTTCAAATCAAGCCTCAGTTCATCCAGTCTTTCATGTCTCTTTGCTCAAGAAGTTCTTAGGTGACCCATCAGTGATAGTCCCTATTCAGAGAGTCGATGTTCAGAATAACCTCTCTTATGTAAAGATCCCAGTCGAAAGCCTAGACTATCATCCTCATAGATTTAGGAACTAAGAAGTCCCTCTAGTTAAATGTCTTTGGCAAAATCAGTCCATCAAGGGAGCTACTTAGGAAGCAGAAGCAGTTATGTGTACCAAGTACCCTCACCTCTTCCCCGCGAACTCAGATCAAGCTCAAGGTTATAGTTCTGCTTAAGCTTACACAGTTTCATAATTAGTGTGCATCACTAACTTAGTATACCATAATAATCTCGGTATCAAGTACCACCACATATTCAGTAATGCATTCATGTATCAGATCAGTTATATAGTTATGCATTAGACATGCATTCTCATTATGTGAAAACTTAGTTCTTCAGATCTTTCAGTTATGCATTTATGAATCAGTTACGCAAGCATTAGATATGCATGTTCAGTATGTTATGTTCATCTTTTCAGTAATGTCCGTCATGTGATCATGTTCCAGTTATTCCAATTTAGCTCATTGTTTCCCCTATAAGTTAGTCTCATTCGAGGACGAATGTTCTCAAGGGGGAGATATCGTAATCTCGTGCTTTTTCCTATCTTGAAAATCATCTAAACAATTTTAGAAATTTCATTGAAATAAGAATTCACTATAATACTCGTGGAATTTCCAAAATTTTCTTATTCTATCATATGGAAAATTGAATATGCTTTCCATCGATATATATTTTACCTAAATTCGACACCCAGGCGAAGAGTTAGATCCTTTTTAGTGAGGCCATGTCTGACCTCAGCCTTCAGCGTGTCGTGGAGATAGTTCAAATGGCAATGGTCAATTTCCAGTGTTGCTCCATGATACTGGCATTGCAGAAAACTTTCAGGTCGTAGACAAGGTGGCAACATGGTAGCTCAGCGTCACGCCATCGTGAAATATCTTATTTATCAATTTCCAGTGACTTAGTGTGAAAAGGGCCTAATTTGGAAAATTTTATAAAAAAATAAATTTTCTGTCCAGGGTTAAAATGGTCAATTTCCCCCTATATAAGCTACCAATCCTAGGATTTAACCCTTATTTATCAAAAATATTGAAGTTTTGCCTCAAATGTGTCGTCAACATGATTTAGTTTGTGTCATTGTAGACAGGATGACCAAATTTTCTCATTTCCTTTCGGTTTATACCTCTTATTCAGTTGAGGATTATGTCAGACTCTACATCAAGAAGTTGGTTAGATTTCACGGTGGTCCCTTATCTATTTTCTCTAACAGAACTACCCGATTTACCTTTCATTTCTAGAAAGCATTCCAAAAAGGTCTTGCCATTCAAATTCATCTTAGTACAACCTTTTATCTTCAGACAGATGATAAAGCAAAAAGGACCATTTAGACGTTAGAAAATATGGTAAGGGATGTGTGCAATTTATTTTAAGGGAAGTTGGGATGACCACTTCCCTTTGATTGAGTCTGCATACAACAACAACTATCATTCCAGTATTTAGATGGCTCCATATGAAACCCTCTATGGTAGGAGATGTAGATCTCTAATTGGTTGGTTTGAAGTTAGAGAGGCCTCAGTCGTAGGGCCTGACTTGGTATTCGACGCCTTAAGGAAAGTCCATTTAATCAGAGTTAAACTTTGGGCTGCTGAGAGATTATACAATTCTTATGCAGATGTTCATAGAAAAGATCTCAAGTTCAAGATTGGTGATCATGTCTACCTCAATATCTCTCCTATGAAGGTAGTGAATAGATTCAGCAAGAAGGGAAAACTTAGTCCCCAATATATTGGTCTCTTCAAAATTCTCATTCGTTTCATCAAGGTAGCTTATAAGCTCGAATTGCCTTCAGATCTACCCTTTGTTCATCCAGTCTTTCATGTCTCTTTGCTCAATAAGTGCATAGGTAACCCCTTAGTTGTAGTCCCTATTCAGAGCATCGATGTTCATATTACACTCTTTAATAACGAGACTCCTGTTAAAATCCTGGACTATCATACTCATATATTTATGAACAAAGAAGTCCCTCTAGTAAACGTTCTTTGGAAAAATCAGCCCGTCGGGGGAGCTTCTTGGGAAGCAGAAGTAGATATGCGTACCAAGTACCCTCAGCTTTTCCCTACCAACTCAGATGAATCTCAAGGTAATAATTCTCCTTAAGTTTAATCAGTTTCATGATTAGTGTGCATCACTAACTTAGTATACCATGATAATCTTGGTATCAAGTACCACCGCATATTCAGTCATGGATTCATGTATCAGATCAGTTATATAGTTATGCATCAGACATGCATTCTCAGTGTGAGAAAACTTAGTTCTTTTGAACTTTCAGTTATACATTTATAAATCAATAATGCATGCATAAGATATGCATGTTCAGTATGTTATGTTCATCTTTTCAGTCCCGTCCGTCATGAGATCATGCTCCAGTTATTCATGTTCAGCTCATTATTTTTCTACCCAGTCGGTCTCATTTGAGGACGAATGTTCTTAAGGGGGAGATATCGTAATACCCGTGCTTTTTCTAAACTTGAAAATCATCGCAAGGATGTTAGAACTTTCTTTGACATAAGAATTCATTCTTATACATGTGTTATTTCCATAATATTCCCATCCTATCGCGTGGGAAATTTAATAAGTTTTCCATCGATAAATAACTTTCCCTAATCCGACACCTGAGCAAAGAGTAAGGTCCCTTTTAGTGAGACAGTGTCTGAACTGATTTTTCAGCGAGTCGCGGAGATAGCTTAAATGGCAATAGTCAATTTCCAGTGTTGCTATGCGATATTGGCACTTCGCGCCAAACTTCTAAGTCGTAGACAAAGTGAAAATGTGATAGGTCCTAATAACGCTTAACTTACACCTCAAATAAGTGCAAGGCGGTCGTCGTCTACATATTTACCCATCTTCGGAGTCGGGGTCGAATCCACAGGGAACAATGTGAGTGGCGATTAACTTTGTTCGAAACTTTAGCCACAATTTAAATTCAAATAAATAATAAGAAAAGACACAATATGGTTTTTTATCAATCAAACAAATTTTAACGTTTCAACTTATTTTAGAACTCAAAACTTAGATTTCAATATTTCTAATCAATGATATAGAGAAACTAGGGTGGTGATCACTATGACTATTAATATCTATTGAATAATAACTATTCATGATTTTTGTGATAGGTGGGAACAACAGATTATCCCTGCCGATGATACTATCTGACTTATCTCTGGACCTCACCAGACAATTTATTATCTAATTCTCTCAAACTTAGATAACTTATCTATTTCCAACCATATGTTATCTCAGGTAGATTGATCCAGTTACGGTATCAATCATTAAATAGAAGGTTGGTAGCTTCTGAGTCCCTGTTGATAATACACGACCTCTAGTCTATTTCTCCATTAGATGCAAATATAACCTAAGGCATAACCTAATGTTTGCAACCAATAGGTTCAAGTTAAAACAACAGAATTTCATGATGTTCCCACAATCACTCAAACCCTAATCCAAATATTAAATCAGTGAAATAATAATCATAGATCCCACAACCCTAGTTGTAGGTTTTTAGTTGCTCATAAGATAGAAAGAGATAACAAAGATTCAATTCATAACTTAAAGCAAGTGAACTTACAAAAGATGAAATTCGAAGTTTTTTCTCCTTTAACTACAATATGAATTTCCAAGAACTAAATCAAAGGATGGAAAATTGAATTTCTAAGTCAAGAGACTAAAGAAAAGTAGAGTCGTCTTTGGAATAAGTTCCAGACGTTCCTAGACATCCAAGATGCCCCATGAAACCCTAAAAGTTGCTATTTATACCTGTACTTTAAGAAAAAATTTGAAATAAAAATTTCAGAATTTTTACTTTTTGTGATGCCATTTGTGATAGGCTATCACAAACCTGACGTCCTCCATGATAGTCTATCACAACCTGACGCCCTCCGTGATAGCCTATCATAAATCTAATGACCATTGTGATAGCCTATCACAACCTGATGACCTCTGTGATAGCCTATCCCAAACCTGATGGCTTATCACAACATGTTATGAGAAAATATTAAATTTTCTTGTTCTCTGCCTAAACCTGATGACCTCCGTGATAGCCTATCACAAAACTGATAGCTTATCACGACATGTCATCAGGAAATCTTCAGAAACTTTTCAAAACTAAATTTCTTGCATCTTTTCACCAAAAATCATCCTTCTTGATGTAGATTTCATGTATTTCCATGCATCTTGATTTTCGTACAAAATCATAAGAAATATCATCAAAAAACACTAGTAGTTACTTAAGAACTTACAATTATATCGAGTTAAAAAGTCTTAAATGTGCTATGAAAATCTAGCACATCAACACCCTAAACTTAAAACAATTTCATATCCTCAAGCAACTACATAACACCATATTACGATGATTAACCAAGAGACACATAAGATACCTAAGACAGTTGATTATCAAGTTTAGCTCAAAACACATTGCCTTCTCTATTTTCAATCACCTTAAACCCAATTATGTATATCAATGAAGATCAATAATGTGACCCAAAGGATTCGAGATATGGCATCAATTCAGCAACAATAACCATGTATGTACCAATATTACACTATCCAACTCAGTTAACAGCTAGCAATGCATCCGATGTACCCTTATAATAAAGAAGTCCCTTCTCACTCATATATGAACTCAAGCATGTCATTGAGGGGACGATCTAGAGACACTCACTCTCAAAATGAAATTCCAATCAATGCATGTCAAATACCTATGCTTGCCCTTATTTTCATTACCAAAGTGTCCAGACAGGTAAGTTAGGATCACTATAGGTCTTTTCTTCGGTTTGTAATGTAGGCTAAGGGCTGGTATGATATTCAATGGCATTTAGAGTGACTAAGCCTCCTTGGCACTACCTTAAATTTTGGGGTTCACTCATTAACCTTTTTGTTCTTTTTCTCCTATTCTTGATGAACCATTATTCAGGATGGATGTGGCTTTTCTTATTCATTTTTTTCACATCTATTCTTTTCTTATTCTTTTTCCAAAGCACTCTACTTTTTATTCATTTTTTTCTTTTATTCTACTATTCGTCGTACTCATTTTACATCATGCACGCCTATGATATCCACCCTCAACTTAGGTTGTTTTCCTAAGACAAGGTGTATAGTGTCCAAGGAGGACGAGGGCCAAAATATGTTCATTATGATATAAATGGGAAGGTGATAGGTCTCATAGAAATAAATGGTCAATTCAGGCTCAAAATAGGGATCAAGATATATCATGCATAACAGGAAAGGTCATTTAGTCTAAAAGTGGACTAACATCAACAACGTCCTGTAATCGGGAAAGTTCTGGATTTACCAGACAAAGGGAACTAAGTAGTATCTCACACACACATGGTACAAAGGTGCATCACAAGATACTACCTATCCGGTTCGTACAATTATTTAGCAGTTGCTATCATGTCACTAGTATTAATGCCATAACAAGATGCACAGTGGTCACACATAAATGTATGTCACAAAGTTATAAAACTGACCAATGGGGAGGTGTTTATCAGTCTCAAAAATCATCAAAAATATGTCAACTATCCTAGATACTTATTTTTCTCCCAATTCACCACAACACATCACAAAACAAAAAAAATACGCCTAAATATGTCGGCTCTACTAGGAACAAGACTTCGGGGAAAAGAGGCACATAAACAAAAACCCCAGGAGGACATCAACACCCACAAGTAGCCCCACCCTCAACTTAATATCATGCACTATTCCCAACGCGTCAAATCAAAACAAAAGAGTTAGAAATGTACCTGTGGCACCATGGGTGCAAAGATCTGATGTCAATCATTTAATAATAATACAAACAACAAAATACCTTAGGTTGCCTCCTAAGAAGTGCCTAGTTTAACATTGTGGCACGACCTAACTCAGATTTTTTCTCCACCTTGAGGATATGAATTTCACCCCCAACTTAGAGTCCATCTTCTTGCCTCACTTATAAGGAGGTGGTACAAAGATTAATAAGCTGAGTAATGAATGATGCATGGTAAACAACTCAACCATAAAGTGAGGTGTGTTTTAATATTGTTTATAAAGTGTAAAATAAAGAATATAGGATTCTTGTTCCTCATGTTCACAGTTTTCCACTAGTTTAGATGATTCCACAGACAAGATATCATCTAAACATAATGTGGAAAAATGCTTCTAGTGTGGCCCAACAAATCCTATGTCAAAATTTACACTATCCTCTACATACTCACTTTTATTCATCTTCTCAACATTGTCTCTTTGAATTGGGCTAGAGTCTTCATAAGAGATTGGTTGGGCTACTTCTTTTTCCTCTAGCACTATTCCCTGAATCTTGTCATCATCCCTCATAGTTGGTTTGGTTGGTTGGGAAATCTCCAAGGGTTGATCAACATTAAGCTAATCATTAGTATAGGAATATTTCTCTTCATCGTCACACTCTTCCATTATTTTAAATGATTTCACAAACAAGATATCATCTAAACATAATGTAGAAAAGTGTTTTGGATGATTGACCTCGATATCTATCTCTTCTATCCTTTCTCTTCCCTCATTAAATGCCCTAATGTCTTGACGTATGTCACATATGGTATCATTCATTCTATCTATATGATCCAACATTAGTTAAAGCATAACTTCAATGTCACTCTTTCCAGTGCTTCGGTCTTTCTTTTCTTGACCATAAGACCTGTCATACCCATAAGAAGAACTAGAACCTGGGTTAGCGCAATAGGGGGAAGGGGCATTTAGGCAATCACTCCAATGTCCATCTTGACCGCCACAGAAAGAACAATTATACTCCAAGTAGGCTGAAGATGGTGCACACCTATCTCTCCAAGGATAATATTTACAATCTTGCCAAAAGTGAGGTCCATCAAAATATGAACATGGATCATCAAGAAATGATTTCCAACCACTAAACTCATGTTCATTCCAAGATGCCATAGTAATTAGAAAATTAGAATAAATATCTACCTAACACAAGAAATAATAGAAAACTAAAAACAAATATTTACAAGTTTGAATTCAAGCAAAAAGGATAAAATTCCAAATCAACTCAATACATCAAATTGTTCCCCAACAACGGCGCCATTTTTGATAACGTTCAACTTACACCTCAAATAAGTGTAAGAAAGCCGTCGTCAATATACTTACCCAACTTCGGAGTCGGGGTCGAATACATAGGGAACAATGTGAGTGGCAATTAAACTAGTTCGAAACTAAAGCTACAAGTTAAATTCAAATAAATAATAAGAAAAGACAAAATAGAGGTTTTTATCAATCAAACAAATTCTAATGTTTCAACTTATTTTAGAACTCAAAATTTATATTTCAATATTTTGAATCAATGATATACAGAAACTAGGGTTGTGATCACTATGACTATTATTCTCTATTGAATAATAAATGTTCATGATTATCGTGATAGGTGGGAACCACATATTATCCCTGTCGGGGATACTATCTGGCTTGTCTGTCGACCTCATTAGAAAATTTATTATCTAATTCTCTCAAACTTAGATAACTTATCTATTTCCAACCGGATGTTATCTCAAGTAATCGATCCAGTTATGGCATCAATCATTAAACAGAAGGTTGGTAGCTTCTGAGTCCCTATTGATAATCTATGACCTCTAGTCTATTTCTCCATTAGAAGCAAATAAAACCTAAGGCATAACCTACTATTTACAACCAATAGATTCAACTTAAAACAACTTAATTTCAAGACGTTCTAACAATCACTCAAACTCTAATCCAACTATTAAATAAATTAAATAATAATCATAGATCCCACAAACCTAGTTCGGGGTTTTTAGTTGCTCATAAGATAGATAGAGATAACAAAAATTGAATTCATAACTCAAGAAAGTGAACTTACAAAAGATGAAATTCAAAGTTGTTTCTCCTTCAAGTACAATAAGAATTTCCCACAACTAAATCAAAGGATAGAAAATTGAATTTCTAAGTTAAGAGACTAAAGAAAAGTACAGTCATCTTTGGAATAAGTTCCAGATGTTCCTAGATGTCCAAGATGCCCCATGTAACCCTAAAAGTTTCTATTTATACACGTACTTTAAGAAAAAATTCGAAATAAAAATTTCAGAATTTTTACTTTTCCTGACGCCATTTGTGATAGGCTATCACAAACCTGATGCCCTCTGTGATAGCCTATTACAACCTGACACCTTCCGTGATAACCTATCACAAAACTGACGACCTCCATGATAGCCTATCACAACCTGACAACCTCCATGATATCCTATCACAAAGTTGACGGCTTATCACAACATGTCAGAAAATCATCAATTTTCTTGTTCTCTACCTAAACATGATGACCTTCGTGATTGCCTATCACAAAACTTATTTAACCCTTATTCATAAAAAATATTGATGTTTTTCCTCAAACTTATCATCATCATGATTTACTTTGGGTCATTGTAGACAGGATAACCAAATCTGGTTATTTCTTTCTAGTTCATACCTCTTATTCAGTTGAGTATTATGCCAGACTCTACAACAACAAGTTTGTCAGGTTTCACATGTTCCCTTATATATTCTTTGAAATAGAGGTACCCGGATAAGCTCTCATTTCTAAAAGCATTCCAAAAGGGTCTTTCTACCCAAATTTATGTCATTAAATCCATTCATCCTCAGACAAATAGTCAAGAAGAAAGGCCAACTCATACATTAGAAGATATGATAAGGGCGTGTGCAATTGATTTTAAGGTAAGTTGGAATGTCCATTTTCCTTTGATTGAGTTAGCATACAAAAACAACTGCCATTCTATTGTTCAGATGGCTCCATTCAAATCTCACTATGGTATGGGATGTAGATCTCCCATTGGTTGGTTTGAAGTTAGGGAGGCCTCATAGGGCCTGACATAGTATTCGACACCTTAGGGAAAGTCCAATTGATTAGAGAAACACTTCAGGCTGCTAAGAACCGATAAAAGTCTTATGTAGATGTTCGGGAAAAGCTATCAAGTTTGACATTGGTGATCATGTCTACCACAAGATCTCTCCTATGAAGGGAGTGAAGAAATTCGGCAACAAGGGAAAACTCTGTCCCCGATATGTTGGTCTCTTAAAGATTCTTTGTTATTTTAGAAAGGTAGCTTATGAGCTCGAATTGCCTTCAGATCTACCCTTAGTTCATCTAGTCTTTCATGTCTCTTTCCTCAATTAGTGCATACGTTACCCATCAGTCATAGTCCCTAATCAGAGCATCGATGATCAGAGCAGCCTCTCTTATGAAGAGATTCTAGTCGAAATCCTAGATTATCATACTAGTAGATTTAGGAACAAAGAATTCCCTCTAGTTAAAGTTATTTGGTGAAATTAGTCCATTGAGGGAGCTAATTAGGAACCAAAAGTAGAGATGCATACCAAGTACCCTCATCTTTTCCCCGCCAACTCAGATCAAGCTCAGGGTAATAGTACTCCTTAAGCTTACTCAATTTCATAATTAGTGTGCATTAATAACTAAGTATACCATGATAATGTTGATATCAAGTACCACCACATATTCAGTCATGCATTCATGTATCAAATCAGTTATATAGTTATACGTCAAACATGCATTCTCATTATGAGAAAACTTTGTTCTTCAGAACATTCAATTGTGCATTTATGAATGAGTTACTCATGCATCAGATATGCATATTTAGTATGATATTTTTATCTTGTCAGCCACATCTGTCATGAGATCATGTTCCAGTTATTCATGTTCCACTCATTGTTACCCCTCTCAGTTAGTCTCATTCGAGGAAAAATGTTCTCATAGGGAGATATCGTAAAACCCGTGCATTTTCTTAGCTTAAAAATCATCTCAAAGATGTTAGAACTTGCATTGAAATAAGAATTGATTATATTACACATGGTATTTCCATAATTTTCTCATCCTATCACGTGGGAAATTAAATAATCTTTCCATCGATATATAATTCGCCAAACTCCGACACCCGGGCGAAGAGTTCGGTCCTTTTTAGTAAGATAGTGTCTAACCTGGGCCTTCAGCACATCGAGGAGATAGCTCAAATGGAACTGGTCAATTTCCAGTGTTTCTCCACGATACTGATGCATCACGCCAAACATTCAGGTTGTAGAAAAGGTGGCAACGCGATAGCTCAGCGTCGTACCATCGTGAAATTTCTCATTTATCAATTTCCAGTGACTTGGTGTGAAAGGGCCCAATTCAAGAAATTTTACCTAAAATTAAATTATGTGTCTAGGGTTAAAATGGTTAATTTTCCCCTATATAATTTTCCAAACCCAGGATTTAACCCTTATTCATAAAAAATATTGATGTTTTGCCACGAACTTGTCATCAACATAATTTAGTTTTTGTCATTGTAGATAGTATGACAAAATCTGCTTATTTTCTTTTGGTTCACACCTCTTATTCAGTCAAGGATTATGCCAGACTCTACATCAATGAGTTGACCAAATTTTATGGTGTTCCTTTATTTATTTTCTCAAATAGAGGTACCCGGTTCACCTCTCATTTCTTGAAAGCATTTCAAAAGGGTCTTACTACCTAAATTCATCTTATTAAATTCACTCATCATTAGATAGATGGTCAATAAGAAAGGACCATTCAGACATTAGAAGATATGCTAAGGGTGTGTGCAATTGATTTTAAGGGAAGTTGGAATGACCGCTTGCCTTTGATTGAGTTTGCGTACAACAACAACTATCACTCGAGTATTCAGCTGGCTCCATTCGAAGATCTCTATGGTAGGAGATTTAGATCTCTGATTGGTTGGTTTGAAGTTATTGATGATAGGCGAAATTACGCGCCTATATCAATATATTTTGCCCATATTTTAGCCTAGTTTCGAGAACTAATTATCTATTTCGTACACTTTTAGTCCTTTTTCCTGTAAATGAGCTAACAAATGTGATTAGGAAAGTTTCAGGTATAAATGATGCAAAATACAGCAATTTATGGCTTACTTGACGCAAAAGAAAGCTCACAAACGAGATGGAAAGGAGCTGGACGCATAAAGGACTAAATCTGCTGCATGGAAAATCTGTCCCGGGCTAAAACAGCATTTCTGAAGACTTTGGGACTTACAGACACAAAGCTGGATTTTTGCCATAATACATTAACCTAGTGCAATTAGGTTATGTGTTTCATCATTCTATTTGGATTATAATTTTGTAACCTTACCCTAGTACAATTGGGTCAAGGATTTCATTAGTATATTAGGATTTGGTTATTTATTTTATTAGTTTAGTAGGAGTAGGATAGGAGTATTATAAATACCCTATCATGTTAGAGATTTTAGAGAGGAGGGGAGACATTCTGACAATTCATTCATCTCCTTACAATTAAGACATCTTCCTACAACCCATTCTCAATTCTTCATTCTTCTACTCTTAAATTCCACAACAAGAGAATCGTTACTTGCTACGGAATCACTAAAACCACACGCCAAACACCTACTATTCACGCCATCCACCATGCAAAACGTGATATCCTTCGCATTCATGGGTAACTAAATCTCTTAGTTGGGGTTATGGAAGCCGAATGAGTTACTATCTATAGCTATGAGTTTGTGAGTTCAAGACAAGTATATTGCTTATATCATTATTCTCTTCATCTTAAATCTACATTCTTTGCGGTTCAAACACAAGAACACGCCATTCTAACATCTAACCTGTTCGAGAGAAAGGTTATTTGTCTAGAAAAGAAGACGCATAGACCAACGCCAGTCTAACATCTGACTTGTTCGAGAGAAAAGTTATTTGTCTGGAAAAGAGATAATGTCAAGGTAGTAGGACACCCTTTCCTATTAAAAAGCTAGTGCCGTACCTGGACTAACTTCTTGGAGAATTCGTACCGTTAGTCACACTTTAAGCTCGAGAGAGTTAAAGTGAAATAGTCCTTGTTTAGGTCGAGAGACGCTTGGATTTACCATCGACTACAATTCTCTATAAGCAATTACATGTCAAGACTCTACACACTCATAGCCAATAGAGACGTATACCTCAGAAGGTGGACATAACCCCAACGCCTCAATTCTCATTGTTTACAACACACGTGACAATCTCTCTTTATTTTGCTATTTTCAGTTCTTACATTCTTGTTTTGGTTACATACTACAATCCCCCCTTTCCTACGAGACTTGCACTAAAAGTCTAGTAATTTCTCTTGCTTGTTGGCCAAGCTATTCTCTGTGGGATCGATACCCAACCCAGGTTGGGTTCTATATTTGCTAACGACCGCTTTACACTCCCACGAGAGCTGTAGATTGAGCGTTATCAGTTATTGAGGCCTCAGCCATAGGGCCTGACTTGGTATTCGAAGCCTTAGGGAAAGTCCAGTTGATTAAAGAAAGACTTCGGGCTGTTAAGACCCGATAGAAGTCTTATGCAGATGTTCGTAGAAAAGATCTTGAGTTTCAAATTGGTGATCATGTCTACCTCAACATCTCTCCTATGAAGGGAGTTAAGAGATTTAGGAAAAAGGGAAATCTCTATCCTTGATATGCTGGTCTCTTCAAGATTCTGAAACATTTCGGCAAGGTAGCTTATGAGCTTAAATTTACTTCAAATCTACCCTCAGTTCATACAATCTTTCTTATCTCTTTGCTCAAGAAGTTCATAGGTTACCCATCAGTCGTAGTCCCTATTCAGAGCTTCGTTGTTCGAAATAGCCTCTCTTATGAAGAGATTCCTGTCGAAATCCTAGACTACAATACTCATAGATCGCAGAACCAAAAGCCCTCTAGTTAAAGTTCATTCGCAAAATCAGTCCGTCGATGGAGTTACTTAGGATCCAGAAGCAGATATGCATACCAAGTACCCTCACCTTTTCTCGCCAACTCAGATCAAGCTCAAGTTAATAGTTCTCCTTAAGCTTACTCAGTTTCATAATTAGTGTGCATCACTAACTAAGTATACTAAGATAATTCTTGTATAAAGTACCACCGCATATTTAGTCATCCATTCATGTATCAGATCAGTAATATAGTCATGCATTCTCATTGTTAGAAAACTTAGTTCTTTAGAACTTTCAGTTATGCATTTATGAATCAGTTACGCATGCATCAAATATGCATGTTAAGTATGTTATGTTCATCCAGTTAGTCACATCCATCATGAGATCATGTTCCATTTATCCATGTTCAGCTCATTTTTTCCCTCTTAGTAAGTCTCATTCGAGGATGAATGTTCTCAAGGGGGAGATATCGTAATACCCATGCTTTTTCTTAGCTTGAAAATCATCTCAAGGATGTTTGAACTTTTTTTAAAATAATAATTCATTTTTATACACGTGGTATTTCCATAATTTTCTCATCCTATCACGTGGGAAATTGAATAAGCTTTCCTTATATTTATAATTCGCCCAAATCCAATGCCCGGTCGAAGAGTTAGGTCCTTTTTAGTGAGATAGTGTCAGACCTGGGAATTCAGCGCATTGCGAAGAAAGCTCAAATGGCAATGGTTAATTTCATGTGTTACTCTGCAATACTGATGCATCGCGCCAAATTTCCAGGTCTAAGACAAGGTGCAAATGCGATAGCTCTACATCATGCCACCGTGTCCAGGGTTAAAAGGGTTAATTTTCCCCCCAATATAAGCTTCCAAACCCTGGATTTAACCTTTATTCATCAAAAATTTTGATATCTTGCCTCAAATTTGTCATCAGCATGATTTAGTTTGGGTCATTGTAGACAGGATGACTAAATCTGCTCATGTCCTTCCGGTTCATACCTCTTATTCAATTGAGGATTACTCCAGACTCTTTTATAATGAGTTGGAAGGATTTCACGGTATTCCCTTATCTATTTTCTCAAACAGAGGTACCCGTTTCACCTCTCATTTTTGGAAAGAATTCCAAAAGGGTCTTGCTACCCAAATTTATCTCATTAAATCTATTCATCCTCAGATAGATGGTCATGAAGAAAGGACCATTCAGACAGTAGAAGATATTCTAAGAGGGTGTGCAATTGAGATAAGGGAAATTAGAATGACCACTTGCTTTTGATTGAGTTTGCATACAAATACAACTATCATTCCACTATTCATATAGATCCATTCAAAGATCTCTATGGTAGTAGATTTAGATCTTCGATTGGTTTCTTTGAAATTAGTGAGGCCTCAGTCATAAGGCCTGACTTGGTACTCGACTCCTTAGGGAAAGTCCAGCTGATCAGAGAAAGACTTCGGGCTGTTGAGAGCCGATAGAAGTCTTATACAGAAGTTCATAGAAATATGTCATGTTTGAGATTAGTGATCATGTCTACCATAAGATCTCTCCTATGAAGGGAGTGAAGAAATTCGGCAAGAAGGGAAAACTTCATCACCGATATGTAGGTCCCTTCAAAATTCTCAGTCATTTCGGCAAGGTAGCTTATGAGATCGAATTGCCTTCAGATCTACCCTTAGATCATCTAGTCTTTCACATCTCTTTTCTCAAGAATTGGATCGGTTACCAATCAATCGTAGTCCCTATTCAGAGCATTGATGTGCAGAACAGCCTCTCTTATGAAGAGATTCTAGTTGAAATCCAAGACTATCATACTCGTAGATTAAGGAACAAAGAAGTCCCTCTAGTGCAAGTTCTTTGGTAAAATCAGGCCGTTGAGAAAGCTATTTCGGAAGTAGAAGCAGATATGCATACCAAGTACTCTCACCTTTTCCCCACCAACTCAGATCAAGATCAAGGTAATAGTCCTCCTTAAACTTACTCAGTTTCATGATTAGTATGCACACTAACTAAGAATTCCATGATAGTATTGGGATCAAGTTTCAACACATATTCAGTCATGCATTCATGTATCAGATCAGTTATATGGTAATGCATCAGACATACATTCTCATTGTGAGAAAACTTAGTTCTTCAGAACTTTCAGTTATGCATTTGTGAATCAGTTATTCATACATTTGATATGCATGATTAGTATGATATGCTTAGCTTCTTAGTCACGTCTGTCCTAAGATCATATTCTAGTTATTCATGTTGAGCTCATAGTTTTCCCTCTCAGTCAGTCTCATTCGAGGAAGAATATTCTCAAGGGGGTGATATCGTAATACCCGTGCTTTTTCTTAGCTTGAAAATCATCTCAAGGATGTTAGAATTTTCTTTGAAATAAGAATTCCTTCTTATAGACATGTTATTTCCATAATTTTTTCATCCTATATCATGGAAAATTAAATAAGCTTTCCATCGATATTTAATTTGCCAAAATCCGACACCTGGGCGAAGAGTTAGGTCCTTTTTAGTGAGACAGTGTCTAACCTGGGCCTTCAATGCATTGCTGAGATAGCTCAAATAGAAATGATCAATTTCCAAAGTTCCTCCGCGATACTGGTGCATCACGCCAAACTTCCAGGTCTTATACAAGGTAGAAACGCAATAGCTTCGCATCACGCAACCATGAAATTTCTCATTTGTCAATTTGCAGTGACTTGGTGCGAAAGGGCCCAATTTGGGAAATTTTACAGAAAATTGAATTAAATTTCCAGGGTTAAAAGGCTTAATTTTCCCCCTATATAAGCTTCCAAACCTAGGATTTAACACTTATTCTTAAAAAATATTATTTTTTTGCCTCAAACTTGTCATCAGTATGATTTAATTTGGGTCATTGTAGACAGGATGACTAAATCTGCTCATTTCCTTCTAGTTCATACTCTTATTTAGTCGAGGATTACACCAGACTCTACATTAATGCATTTGTCAGATTTCACGGTGTTCCCTTATCTATTTTCTCAAATAAAGGTAAACGATTCACCTATCACTTATGGAAAGCATTCCAAAAGGGTCTTGCTACCCAAATTCATCTCATTAAATTCATCCATCCTCAGACAGATGGTTAATAATAAATGACCATTCAGACATTAGAAGATATGCTTAGGGCATGGGCAGTTTATTTTAAGGGAAGTTGGAATGACCACTTGCCTTTGATTGAGTTTTTATACAACAACAACTATCATTCCAGTATTCAGATGGCTCCATTTGAAGCTCTCTATGGTAGGAGATATAGATCTCCGATTGGTTGATTTGAAGTTATTGAGGCCTCAGTCATAGGGCCTGACTTGGTATTCGACGCCTTAGGGAAAGTCCATTTGATCAAAGAAAGACATCGAGCTACTGAGAGACGATAGAAGTATTATGCCGATGTTCGAGGAAAAGATGTTGAATTTGATATTGCTGATCATTTCTACCTCAAGATATCTCCTATGAAGGGAGTGAAGATATTCAGCATGAAGGGTAAACTCTATCCCTGATATGCTAGTCTCTTATAGATTCTCTGTTATTTTGGCAATGTAGCTTGTGAGCTCATATTTCTTTCAGATCTACCCTAAGTTCATCCAGTCTTTCATATGTCTTTTCTGTAGAAGTGCATAGGTTACCCATCAGTCGTAGTCCCTATTCAGAGGATCAATGTTCAGAACAACCTCTCTTATGAAGAGATTCCAGTCAAAATCCTTGACTACCATACTCGTAGATTATGGAACAAAAAGTCCCTCTAGTTAAAGTTGTTTAGAGAAATAATTCCGTTGAGGGAGTTACTTAGGAACCCAAAGCAGATATGCATACCAAATACCCTCACCTTTTCTTTTCAAGCTCTCTATGGTAGGAGATATAGATCTCCGATTGGTTGGTTCAAAGCTAGTGCAGCCTCAATCATAGGGCTTGATTTGGTATTCGACGCCTTTGGGAAATTCGAGTTGATTAGAGAAAGACTACAGGTTGCTGATAGCTGACAAAAGCCTTACACAGATGTTCCTAGAAAAGATCTTGAGTTTGATATTGGTGATCATTTCTACCTCAAGATCTCTCCTATGAAGGGAGTGAAGAGATTTGGCAAGAAGGGAAAACTCAGTCCCCGATATATTGGTCTCTTGAAGATTCTTAGTTGTTTTGGCAAGGTAGCTTATGAGCTTATATTACCTTTAGATCTAGCCTCAGTTCATCTAGTCTTTCATGTCGCTTTGCTCAAGAAATGCATAGGTTACCCATCAGTCGTAGTCGCTATTTAGTGCATCGATGTTCAGAACAACCTCTCTTACGAAGAGATTCCAGTCAAAATTCTAGACTATCATACACGTAGATTGAGGAACAAAGAAGTCCCTCTAGTTAAAGTTCTTTGGCTAAATCTGTCCGTCGACAGAGCTACTTGGGATGCAGAAGCAGATATGCATACCAAGGATCCTCACTTTTTCCCTGCACACTCAGATCAAGCTCAAGGTAATAGTTCTCCTTAAGCATACTAAGTTTCATGATTAGTGTCCATCACTAACTTACTATACCATGATAATCTTGTTATCAGTTACCAATGCATATTTAGTCTTGCATTTATGTATCAGAGCAGTTATATTTTTATGCATAAAATATGCATTCTCATTGTGAGAAAACTTAGTTCTTCTGAACTTTCCGTTATACATTTATCTATCAGTTCTGCATGCA
This sequence comes from Capsicum annuum, assembly GCF_002878395.1. Taxonomy (NCBI): domain Eukaryota; kingdom Viridiplantae; phylum Streptophyta; class Magnoliopsida; order Solanales; family Solanaceae; genus Capsicum; species Capsicum annuum. The sequence continues at coordinate 145,535,198 of NC_061114.1, forward strand.
TTAGATAAGCATATTCAGTATGATATGTTCAGTTTGTCAGTCACGTCTGTCATGAGATCATGTTCTAGTTATTCATGTTCAGCTCATTGTTTCCTCTCTCAGTCTGTCTCATTCTAGGATGAATGTTCTCTCGGGGGAGATATCATAATACCCATTCTTTTTCTTAGCTTTAAAATCATCTCAAGGATGTTATATCTTGGATTGAAATAAGAATTCAATCTTATACATGTGGTATTTCCATAATTTTCTCTTCCCATCACGTGAACAATTTAATAAGCTTTCCATCAATATATAATTTTCCTAAATCCGACACCCGACTAAAAAGTTAGGTCCTTTTTACTGACACCTTGTCTGACCTGAGCCTTCAGCATGTTGTGGAGATAGCTCAAATGGAAATTGTCAATTTCCAGTGTTGCTCCATAATACTGGCTCATCGCACTAAACTTTAAGGTCGTAGATAAGGTGGCAACATGATAGCACCGCATCGCGTCATTGTGAAATTTCTCATTTGTCAATTTCCAGTAACTTGGCACGAAAGGGAACAATTCGAGAAATTTTGCTGAAAATTAAATTATGTATCCAGGGTTAAAAGGGTCAACTTTCCCCCTATATAAGCTTCCAAACCCGGTATTTAGCCGTTAGTCACCCAAAATATTGATGTTTTGCCTCGAACTCGTCACCAATATGATTTTTGTTTTGGTCATTGTAGATAAGATGACCAAATTAACTCATTTCCTTTCAGTTCATACCTCTTATTCCGCTGAGGATTATGCCAGACTCTACATCAAGGAGTTGGTCAGATTGCACGGTGTTTCATTATCAATTTTTTCAAAGCGAGGTCCCCGGTTCACCTCTTAGAAGATATGCTAATGATGTGTGCAATTGATTTTAAGGAAAATTGGGATGACCACTTGCCTTTGATTGAGTTTGCATACAATAATAGCTATTATTCCAGTATTCAGATGGCTTCTTTCGAAGCTCTCTATGGTAGGAGATATAGATATCTAATTGGTTCATTCAAAGTAAGTGAGGCCTCAGTCATTGTACCCGACTTGGTATTCGATGCCTTAGGGAAAGTTCAGTTGATCAGAGAAAGAGTCTGGGCTGCTGAGAGCCGACAAAAGTCATATACAGATGTTCATAGAAAAGATCTCGAGTTTGAGATTGGTGATCATGTCTACCTCAAGATCTCTCCTATAAAGGGAGTGAAGAGATTTGCCAAGAAGGGAAAAATCAGTCCCAGATATGTTGTTCTTATCAAGATTTTTAGTCGTTTAGGCAAGGTAGCTTACGAGCTCAATTGCCTTCAGATATAGGGTCAGTTCATCCAGTCTTTCATGTCTTTTTTCTCAAGAAGTACATAGCTTACCCATTAGTCGTAGTCCCTATTGAGAGCATCGATGTTCAGAATAGCCTCTCTTATGAATAGATTCAAGTCAAAATGCTAAACTATCATACTCATAGATTTAGGAATAAAGAAGTACATCAAGTAAAAGTTCTTTAGAGAAATCAGTCTGTCGAGGATGCTACTTGGGAAGCATATGCAGATATGCCTACAAATTACCTTCAACTTTTCCCCGCTAACTCAGTTCAAGCTCTAGGTAATACTTTTCCTTAAGCTTATTCAGTTTCATGATTAGTATGCATCACTAACTTAGTATATCATGATAATCCTGGTATTAAGTACCGCCACATATTAAGTCATGCATTTATGTATCAGATCAATTATATAGTCATGCATCAGATATGCATTCTCATTGTTAGAAAACATAGTTCTTTAGAATCTTCAGTTATGCATTTATGAATCAGTTATGCATACATCAGATATGCATGTTCAATATGTTATGTTAAGCTTGTCAGTGACATCTGTCATGAGATCATTTTCCATTTATTCATGTTCAGCTCATTGTTTTCCCTCTCAGTCAGTCTCATTCGAGGATGAATGTTCTCAAGGGGGAGATATCGTAATAACCTTGCTTTTTCTTATCTTGAAAATTATCTCAAGGATGTTAGAAGTTTCTTTGAAATAAGAATTAATTCTTATACACATTTTATTTCCATAATTTTCTCATCCTATCATATGGAAAATTGAATAAGCTTTCCATCAATATATAATTTACCCAAATCCGACACCCGGGCTATGAGTTAGTTCCTTTTTACTGAGACAGTGTCCGACCTGAGCCTTCAGCGCATCGTGGAGATAGCTCAAATGGAAATGGTCAATTTCTAGTGCTACTCCTCAATACTAGCGCATCGCACCGAACTTCCAGGTCGTAGACAAGGTGGCGACACAATAGTTTCGCATCGCCCCACTTTGAAATTTCTCATTTGTCAATTTCCCGTGACTTGGCATGAAAGGGCCCAATTTGGGTAATTTTACTGTAAATTAAATTATGTTTCCAGGGTTAAAAAGATCAATTTTCCCTGTATATAAGCTTCCAAACCTGGAATTTTGCCGTTATTCATCAAAAATATTGATGTTTTGCCTCGAACTTATCATCAGCATGATTTAGTTTCGGTCATTGTAGATAGGATGATCAAATCAGCTTATTTCCTTCTGGTTCATACCTCTTATTCAGCCGGGGATTACGCAAGACTATACATCAAGGAGTTGGTCAGATTGCACAGTGTTACATTTTTTATTTTCTCAAATAGAGGTACTCGATTCACCTCTTATTTCTGGAAAGCATTCAAAATAGGTCTTTCAACCAAAATTTATCTCAGTACAGCCTTCTATCCTCAAACAGATCGTCTAGTAAAAAGGACCATTCACACGTTAGAAGATATACAAAGGGCATGTGCAATTGATTTTAAGGGAAGTTGGGATGACCACATGCCTTTGATTGTGTTTTCATACAATAACAACTATTATTCCGTATTCAGATAGCTTCTTTTGAAACTCTCTATGGTATGAGATATAGATCTCTGGTTGGTTGGTTTGAAGTTTGTGCAGCCTCAGTCATAGGGCCTGACTTGGTATTCGATGGCTTAGGGAAAGTCCTATTGATTAGAAAAATTCTCTGCGTTACTGAGATCCGATAGAAGTCTTATGCAGAAGTTCGTATAAAAGATCTCGAGTTTGAGATTGGTGATCATGTCTACCTCAAGATCTCCCCTATTATTAGAGTCAAGAGATTTGACAAGAAGGGAATACTGAATCCCCGATATGTTGGTCTCTTCAAGATTCTCAGGTGTTTCAACAAGGTAGCTTATGAGCATGTATAACCTTCAGATCTAGCCTCAGTTCATCCAGTCTTTCTTGTCTCTTAGCTTAAGAAGTGCGTAGGTTACCCATCACTCATAGTCCCTATCAGATCATCGATGTTCAGAACAATATCTCTTACGAAGAGATTCCAATCAAAATCCTAGATTAGCATACTCATAGATTGAGAAACAAAGAAGTCCCTATAGTAAAAGTTCTTTGGTGAAATAATAATTTATTCTTATACTCATGGTATTTCCATAATTTTCTCATCCTATCACGTGGAAAATTGAATAAGCTTTCCATCGATATATAATTCGCCCAAATCCGACACTCGAACGAAAAGTTAGGTTCTTTTTAGTGAGACAGTATCTGGCCTAAGTCGTCAGCGCATCTTGGAGATACCTCCAATGGCAATTGTCAATTTCCAGTGTTACTCCATGACACTGGCGCATTGGGCCAAACCTCTAGGTCATATACAAGGTGGCAACGTAATATCTCCGCATCGCGCCGCCGTGAAATTTCTCATTTGCCAATTTCCAATGACTTGGCGTGAAAGGGCCCAATTCGAGAAATTTTTCTAAAAATTAAATTATGTTTCCAGGGTTAAAAGGGTCAATTTACCTTGAACTTATCATAGCATGATTTTTTTGGGTCATTGTAGACAGGATGACAGAATATGCTCATCTCCTTCCGGTTCATACATCTTATTAAGTCGATGATTACGCCAGACTCTACATCAAGGAGTTGATCAGATTTCACGGTGTTTTCTTTTTTCTTCTCTAACTGAGGTACCTAGTTTACCTCTCATTTCTGGAAAGCATTCCAAAAGGGTCTTGCTACCCAAATTAATCTCAGTACTGCCTTTCATTCTTAGATAGATGGTCAAGTAGAAAGGACCATTCAAATGTTAGAACATATGCTAAGGGCAAGTGCAATTGATTTTAAGGGAAGTTGGAATGACCACTTGCCTTTGATTGAGTTTGCATACAACAACAACTATCATTCCAGTATTTAGATGGCTCCATTTGAAGCTCTCTATGGTAGGAGATGTAGATCTATGATTGGTTGGTTTGAAGTTAGTGAGGCATCAGTCATAGGGCCTGACTTAGTATTTGACGCCTTAGGAAAAATCCAGTTGATCCGAGAAATACTTTGGGTTGCTAAGAGCCGATAGAAGGCTTATGCAGTTGTTTGTAGAAAAGATCTTGAGTTTGAGATTGGTAATCATGTCTACCTTAAGATCTCTCCTATGAAAGGAGTGAAGGGATATGGCAAGAAGGGAAAACTCAGTCCCCGATATGTTGGTCTCTTCAAGATTCTCAGTCATTCGGACAAGGTACCTTATGAGATCGAATTGATCTTAGATCTACCCTAAGTGTGTCCAGTATTTTATGTCTCTTTGCTCAAGAAGAGAATAGGTTACCCATCAGTCGTAGTCCCTATTCAGAGCATCGATGTTCAGAACAGCCTCTCTTATGAAGAGATTCTAGTCAAAATCCTATACTATCATACTCGTACATTGAGGAATAAAAACTCCCTCTAATTAAAGCTCTTTCACAAAATCAGTCCATCGAGGGAGCTACTTAGGAACCACAAGCAGATATGCATACCAGGTACCAAGTTCTCCTTAAGCTTACTTAGTTTCATGATTAGTGTGCATCACTAACTTAGTATACCATGATAATCTTGGTATCAAGTACCACCGCATATTCAGTCCTGCATTCATGTATCAGATCAGTAATATGGTTATGCATCAGTCATGTATTCTCATTGTGAGAAAGCTTAGTTCTTCAGAACTTTCAGTTATGCATTTATAAATCAGTTATGCTTGCATCAAATATGCATGTTCAGTATGTTATGTTCAACCTGTCAGTCATGTCCATCACGAGATTATGTTCCTATTATTCATGTTCAGCTGGTTGTTTTCCCTGTCAATCAGTCTTATTCGAGGTTGAATTTTCTCGAGTGGGAGATATCGTAATAACCGTGCTTTTTCTTAGCTTGAAAATCATCTCAAGGATGTTAGAACATTTTTAGTAATAAGAATTCATTCTAATACACGTGGTATTTCCATAATTATCTCTTTATATCATGTGGGAAATTGAATAATCTTTCCATCGATATATAATTCACCCAAATGCGACACCCAGGCGAAGAGTAAGGTCCTTTTTAGTGAGATAGTGTCTAACCTGGGCCTTCAGTGCATCGCGGAGATAGCTCAAATGGCAATGGTCATTTTCCAGTGTTTCTCCATGATATTGGTGCGTCGCGGTAAACTTCAAGGTCGTAGACAAGGTGGCAACGCAATAGCTCCACATCACACCACATTGAAATTTCTCATTTGTCAATTTCCAGTGACTTGGCGCGAAAGGGCCAAATTCACGAAATTTTACTGAAAGTTAAATTACATATCCAGGGTTAAAAAGGTTAATTTTCCCCCTATATAAGCTTCCAAACCCAGGATTTAACCCTTATTCATAAAAAATATTGATGTTTTGCCTCAAAATTATCATCATCATAAATTAGTTTGGGTCTTTGTGGATAGGATGACCAAATCTACTCATTTCTTTTCGGTTCATACCTCTTATTCAGTCGAGGATTATGCCAGACTCTACATAAACAAGTTGGTAACGTTTCACGGTGTTTCCTTATCTATTTTTGTAAATAAAGGTACCCGGTTAAGCTCTCATTTCTGAAAGCATTCCAAAAAGGTCTTTCTATCCAAATTCATCTCATTAAATCCATTCATCCTCAGACAAATAGTCAAGAGGAAAGGACCATTAATACATTTGAAGATATGCTAAGGGCGTATGCAATTGATTTTAAGTGAAGTGAGAATGACCATTTGCCTTTGATTGAGTTAGCATACAAAAACAACTATCATTCTAGTATTAGATGGCTCCATTCGAAGCACTCTATGGTAGGGGATGTAGATCTCAGATTGGTTAGTTTGAAGTTAGTGAGGCCTCATTCATAGGGCCTGACTTAGTATATAATGCCTTAGGGAAAATCCAGTTGATTAGAGAAAGACTTCGGGCTGCTAAGAACCGATAAAAGTCATACACAGATGTTCGTAGAAAAGATATAGAGTTTGAGATTGGAGATCATGTCAACCTTAAGATCTCTCCTATTAAGGGAGAGAAGAAATTCAAAAAGAAGGGAAAACTCTGTCCTTGATATGTTGGTCTCTTAAAGATTTCTGTGTCATTTCGGCAAGGTAGCTTATGAGCTCAAATTGCCTTCAGATCTACCCTCAGTTCATCTAGTCTTTCATGTCTCTTTCCTCAAGTAGTGCATACGTTACCCATCAGTCATACTCCCTAATCAGAGCATCGATGATCAGAACAGTCTCTCTTATGAAGAGATTCTAGTCAAAATCCTAGACTATCATACTCGTACATTGAGGAACAAAGAAGTCCCTCTAGTTAAACTTCTTTGGCGAAATCACTCCATTGGGGGAGCTACTTAGGAACCAGAAGCAGACATACATACCAAGCACCCTCATCTTTTCCCCGCCAACTCAGATTAAGCTCAAGGTAATAATGCTCTTTAAGCTTACTCAGTTTCATTATTAGTATGCATCACTAACTAAGTATACCATTATAATGTTGATGTCAAGTACCACCACATATTCAGTCTTGCATTTATGTATCAAATTAGTTATATAGTTATGCATCAGACATGCATTCTCATTGTGAGAAAACTTAGTTCTTCATAACTTTCAGTTATGCATTTATGAATCAGTTATGCATGTATCAGATATGCATGTTCAGTATGATATGTTTAGCTTGTTTGCCACGTCTGTCATGAGATCATGTTCCAGTAATTTACGTTCCACTCATAGTTTTCCCTCTCTGTGAATCTCATTTGAGGAAAAATGTTCGCATGGGGAGATATTGTAAAACCAATGCTTTTTCTTAGCTTGAAAATCATCTAAAGGATGTTAGAACTTGATTTGAAATAAGAATTGATTTGATTACACATGGTATTTCCATAATTTTCTCATCCTATCACATGGGAAATTAAATAAGCTTTCCATTGATATATAATTCTCCCAAATCCGACACCCGGACGAAGAGTTTGGTCCTTTTTAGTGAGACAGTGTCTAACCTGGGCCTTCATCACGTCGAGGAGATAGGTCAAATGGAAATGGTCAATTCCCAGTGTTTCTCTATGATATTGGTGCATCGCGTCAAACTTCCAGGTCATAGACATTGTGGCAATGCGATAGCTCTACATCGCACCACTGTAAAATTTCTCATTTATCGAGTTCCAGTGACTTGGTGCGAAAGGGCCCAATTCAAGAAATTTTACCTAAAATTAAATTATGTGTCTAGGGTTAAAAGGGTTAATTTTCCCCCTATATAAGCTTCCAAACCCAGGATTTAACCCTTATTCATTAAAAATATTGATGTTTTGCGTAGAACTTGTCATCAACATGATTTAGTTTGGGTCATTGTAGACAGGATAACAAAATCTTGTTATTTCCTTGTGGTTCATACCTCTTTTTCAGTCAAGGATTACGCCAGACTCTACATCAATGAGTTGGTCAAATTTCATGGTGTTCCTTTATGTATTTTCTCAAACAGAGTTACCCAGTTCACCTCTCATTTCTGTAAAGCATTTCAAAAGGGTCTTGCTACCTAAATTCATCTCATTAAATTCACTCATCAATAGACAGATGGTCAATAAGAAAGGACCATTCAGACATTAGAAGATAAGCTAAGGGCGGGTGCAATTGATTTTAATGAAAGTTGGAATGACCAGTCGCCTTTGATTGAGTTTGCATACAACAACAAATATCATTCCAGTATTCAGATGGCTTCTTTCGAAGCTCTCTATGGTAGGAGATGTAGATCTCTAATTGGTTGGTTCAAAGTTAATGAGGCCTCAGTCAATGGGCCTAAATTGGTATTCGATGCCTTAGGAAAAGTTCAATTGATCAGAGAAAGACTCCGAGCTGCTGAGAGCCAATAGAAGTCATATGCGTATGTTCGTAGAAAAGATCTCGAGTTTGAGATTGGTGATCATGTCTACCTCAAGAACTATCCTAAGAAGGGAGTGAAGAGATTTGCCAAGAAGGGAAAAATCAGTCCCCGATATGTTGGTCTCTTCAAGATTTTCTGTCATTTTCGAAAGGTAGCGTATGAGCTCAAATTGCCTTCAGATCTAGCGTCAGTTCATCTATTCTTTCAAGTCCTTTTTCTCTAGAAGTGCATAGCTTACCCATCAGTCGCAGAGCATCAAAGTTGAGAATAGCCTCTCTTATGAATAGATTCCAGTCGAAATGCTAGACTATCATACTCGTAGATTAAGGAATTAAGAAGTATATCTAGTTAAAGTTCTTTGGAGAAATCAATCTGTCTAGGGAGACACTTGGGAAGCATAGGCAGATATGCCTACCAAGTACCTTCACCTTTTCCCCGCCAACTCAGATCAAGCTCAAGGTAATACTTCTCCTTAAGCTTACTTAGTTTCATGATTAGTGTGCATCAATAACTTAGTATAACATGATAATGATGGTATCAAGTACCACCGCATATTCCGTCATGCATTTATGTATCAGATCAATTATATAGTCATGCATCAGGCATGTATTCTCATTGTTAGAAAACTTAGTTCTTCAGAATTTTCAGTTATGCATTTATGAATCAGTTATGCATGCATCAGATATGCATGTTTAGTATGTTATGTTAAGCTTGTCAGTCACATCTGTCATGAGATCATTTTCCATTTATTCATGTTCAGCTCATTGTTTTCCCTCTCAGTCAGTCTCATTCGAGGACGAATGTTCTCAAGGGGGAGTTATCGTAATACCCATGCTTTTTCTTAGCTTGAAAACCATCTGAAGGATGTTAGAAGTTTCTTTGAAATACGAATTAATTATTATACACATTGTATTTCTATAATTTTCTCATCCTATCACATAGGAAATTTAATAATCTTTCCATTGATATATAATTCGCCCAAATCCGACACCCAGGCTATGAGCTATGTCCTTTTTACTGAGACAGTGTTTGACCTAACCCTTCAGTGCGTCGTGGAGATAGCTTAAATGGAAATGGTCAATTTCCAGTTTGCTCCGCGATACTGGCGCATCGCGGCAAACTTCCAAGTCGTAGATAAGGTGCCAACACAGTCAATTTCCAGTGACCTATCACGAAAGGGCTAATTCGGGAAATTTTACTGTACATTAAATTACGTTTCCAGGGTTAAAAGGGTCAATTTTTCCCGTATATAAGCTTCCAAACCTGGAATTTTGTCGTTATTAATCCAAAATATTGATGTTTTGCCTCGAACTCGTCATCAGTATGATTTAGTTTTGGTCATTATAGAAAGAATGACCAAATCAGCTTATTTCCTTCTGGTTCATACCTCTTATTCAGCCGGGGATTATGCTAGATTCTACATCAAGGAGTTGGTTAGATTACACAGTGTTACATTTTCTATTTTCTCAAATATAGGTACCCGGTTCACCTTTAATTTTTGGAAAGCATTCCAAACAGGTCTTTCTACCTAAATTCATCTCCGTACAACCTTTTATGCTCAGAAAGATGGTCTAGTAGAAAGAACCATTCGCACGTTAGAATATATGCAAACGGCGTGTGCAATTGATTTTTAGGGAAGTTGGGATGACCACATGCCTTTGATTGAGTTTTCATACAACAATAGATATCATTCAGTATTCAGATGACTTCTTTTGAAGTTCTCTATGGTAGGACATATAGATCTCCAGTTGGTTGATTCGAAGTTAGTGCAGCCTTAGTCATACGGCCTGACTTGGTATGTGATGCCTTAGGGAATGTTTCTGGGTTGCTGAGATCCGATAGAAGTCTTATGCAAATGTTCGTATAAACGATCTCGAGTTTGAGTTTGGTGATCATGTCTACCTCAAGATGTCTCCTATTATTAGAGTCAAGAGATTTGACAAGAAGGGAATACTGAATCCCCGATATGTTGGTCTCTTCAAGATTCTCAGTTGTTTCAGCAAGGTGGCTTATGAGCTTATATTGCCTTTAGATCTAGCCTCATTTCATCCAGTCTTTCGTGTCTCTTTGATCAAGAAGTGCATAAGTTACCCATCACTCTTAGTCCCTATTCACATCATCGATGTTCAGAACAATATCTCTTATAAAGAGATTCCAGTCGAAATCCTAGATTATCATACTCGTAGATTGAGGAAAAAAGAAGTCCTTCTAGTTAAAGTTCTTTGGCGAAATCAGTCCATCGAGGGAGGTACTTGGGAAGCAGAAGAAGATATGTGTACCAAGTACCCTCACCTTTTCCCAGCCAACTCATATCAAGATCATGGTAATAGTTTGCCTTAAGCTTACTAAGTTTCATGATTAGTGTGTATCATTAACTTAGTATACCATGATAATCATGGTATCAAGTACCACCATATATTCCGTCCTGCATTCATGTATCAGATCAATTACATAGTTATGCATCAGACATGCATTCTCATTGTGAGAAAACTTATTTCTTCAGAACTTTCAGTTATGCATTTATGAATCAGTTACGCATGCATCAGATATGCATGTTCAGTATGTTATGTTCAGCTTGTCAGCCATGTCCGTCATGAGATCATGTTACAATTATTCATGTTCAGCACATTGTTTCCCCTCTCAGTCAGTCTCATTCGAGGACGACTATTCTCTAGGGTGAGATATCGTAATACCCATGTTTTTTCTTCGCTTGAAAATCATCTCAAGGATGTTAGAACTTTCTTTGAAATAATCATTTATTCTTATACACATGGTATTTCCATAATTTTCTCATCCTATCACGTGGGAAATTGAATAAGCTTTCCATTGATATATAATTCGCCCAATTCCGCCACCCGGGCGAAAAGTTAGGTCCGTTTTAGTGAGATAGTCTCTTGCCTTAGTCTTCAGTGCGTCGTGGAGATACCTCCAATGGCAATTGTCAATTTCCAGCGTTGCTCCACGACACTGGCGCGTCGCCCCAAACTTCTAGGTCATAGACAAGGTGGCAACGCGATAGGTCCGCATCGTGCCGCCGTGAAATTTCTCATTTGTCAATTTCTAATGAGTTGGCATAAAAGGGCCCCATTCCAGAAATTTTTCTGAGAATTAAATTATGTTTCCAGGGTTAAAAGGGTCAATTTGACCCCTATATATGCTGCTAAACCCAAGATTTTGCCGTTATTCATCCAAAATATTGATGTTTTGCCTCGAACTCATCACCAGTATGATTTAGTTTGGGTCAGTGTTGATAGGATGACAAAATTAGCTCATTTCCTTTTGGTTCATACCTCTTATTTTGCCGGGGATCATGCCAGACTCTACATCAAGGAGTTGTTCAGATGGTGCGGTATTTCGTTAATATAGTTTTTCAAACAGAGATACCCGATTATCCTTTTATTTCTGGAAAACATTCCAAAAGGGTTTTGGTACCCAAGTTCATCTCAGTACAGCCTTTAATCCTCAGACAGATGGTCAAGCAAAAAGGACCATTCAGACGTTAGAAGATATGCTAAGGGAATGTGCAATTCATTTCAAGGTAAGTTAGGATTACCACTTACCTTTGATTGTGTTTGCATACAACAACAGCTATCATTCCAGTATTCAGATGGCTACTTTCGAAGCTCTCTATGGTAGGAGATATAGATCTCCGATTGGTTGGTTTGAAGTTAGTAACGCCTCAGTCATAGGGCCTGACTTGATATTCAATTTGTTAGGGAAAGTCCAGTTCATCAGAGAAAGACTCCAGGCTGCTGAGAGCAAACAGAAGTCGTATGCTGATGTTCGTAGAAAAGATCTTGAGTTTGAGATTGGTGACAATGTCTACCTCAAGATCTCTCCCATGAATGGTGACCATGTCTACCTTAAGATCTCTCCTATGAATGGAGTGAAAAGATTTTCCAAGAAGGGAAAACTATGTCCCCGATAAGTTTGTCTCTTCAATATTCTCAATTGTTTTGGCAAGGTAGCTTATGAGCTCGAATTGCCTTCAAATCTAACCTCAGTTCATCCAGTTTTTGATGTCTCTTTGCTCAAGAAGTGCATAGGTTACCCATTAGTCAGTCCCTCTTCAGAGCATCGATGTTCAGAACTACCTCTTTTATGAATAGATTCAGTCGAAATCCTAGACAATCATACTCATAGATTTAGGAACAAAGAAGTCCCTCTAGTTAAAGTTCTTTGGCGAAATCAGTCTACCAAGCTCTTACATATTACATAATGGTTCTTTTATAGTTTTATGAGTAAGTTAGATGTACATTAAGGATTCAAATAACTCCCAGCTATCAGACGAATCAAAACATTCCTTACCAATTGAATTCTAAAGAAGGATATTGGTATAGTCAATTTTAAACGAGCATATTATACTTTGAATTTTTGAGCTCATGACCTATCAATAGATATATAATTTAATTAGCTTTTAAACAATACCAATTTTACCTAAATCCGATATCGGAGCAAAGAGTTATTTCTATTTTACTCCAACATGTTAGGCTGGAAACACTGTGACGACATTCATGGTAGCTTACCACATTTGTGATGCCCCATCACGAAGGTCGTTAGCCTTAGGCCAAAACCAACTCCTAAGTGGCGATATTCATGGTATCTTACCATATTTTTGATTCCACGTCACAAAGGTCCTCAGCCTTAGGCAGAATCCAGCTTCTGTGTGACGATACTTTTGATGGCTTACCACATTTTTGATGCCATGTCACAAATGTCATCAGCCTTAGGCAGAATCAAGCTTCTGTGTGAAGATATTTTTGATGGCTTACCACATTTTTGGTGCCTTGTCGCAAATGTCGTCAGCTATTATTTTCAGTAACAGGGAATTTATTTCATAAGGGTATTTTTGTCTTTTCCCTTCACTTTCCATGACTTATAACCCTAAAGAGGCATAATTTTTCCTATTTTTCTTCATTTAAGCATCTCAAAGACCCTCTCTTACACTCTCAACCATAAGATTTGGGTTTCCATCAAAATTATCTCTCAAAAGCAAGATTCAAGCCTTTTTCAAAGATAATCAAGTATTGAGTTTCCCAATCCAAGAACTCTCCCGCAAATCATCAAGGTTTCATTTCTAAGTTATGCATAGTTTTCATCTATGGATCCAATCCATTCATACAGCTCAAGAACCATGTTTTAAATATTATTTTATAAAATTTTTATGGTGATGTGAGTATGTACAAGATGATGATTGTTGTTTAATTTTCAAGATGATATCTAAAGGTGTTTTCTTGGAATATATATGGTTGTTAGTTGAAAAACATGAACTTTAGGTGGTTTGATATAATGCAAGTATGAAATCCACCGATTCTTTAAAGAATGCATTCAAGGTGTTTGATAAAATTCCTAGGATTCTAGAAGTCAATATTCACATGATTCCATGATATCTAGATGAAAAGTCCGAGTTATTTATACATTCTAACATAAATTCCATGCTATTTGTATGTTTTTATTGTTGTGGTATGAAGCATGTATGATAATAGAAATATGAATTATCTACACAAAATTTATCCATACTTTCACTGCCATGTTTCAAATGTTGAATAAATACATGAAGTATCATATCCCATACTTATGATATTGTGAATTGTGGACTCCAATCTTGTAATCAAGTCATATCATGTGTGAGTCAGTTTTCTTCTATCGAGTTCTGGGGGTATTCATACCCAAAAAATATAGTTGTGTGCCAACATCCATGTCATGTTATCATGATACTTAGTCAATCCAATATCAACAGAATTTAGTCAGTCATGTGACTCAGGAAAACTCAAAAATCTCAGCAGTCTCAATAGTTCAGTAATCTTAGTAGTTCAAAAATTTCAGTACTCGGTTAATCTCAGAAATCTCAGTATATAGTAACTTAGTAATCTCTATATGTTAGTACTCTCAGTAATCTCATGAACTCAGTACTCAGTATGATCATTAATCTCATGAACTCAGTTAGCTATCAGATATCAGTATTATTTCGTCAGCTATGGAACTCTTTAAACTAAAAATTAGTTCAGTTCAGTTAATCAGTACAGTTAGTTATTCATGTTCAGTCTCTTCAGATTGGAGTAGAAGTTAGCACTGAGTGAATCCAAGCATAGGAATATACCTACCAGTTTAGGGTGTGATTCTTAGCAGTCATCCTTGTGTTCCAGAACTACGTAGCCAGCGTAGGTTAAGATATCTTAGCCTGTCATATTAGGGTTGATGAGATGGCTTAACCTATCAGTTTAGGGTCCCACCATTCTCACTTTGAGTACCTTCTAGATAATGGTCGCTCATAGCTTGTCCTTACCAGTGGTGCGATACTAACACCCTTCTAGTAAAGACAGAGATTGGACCCTCCCTAACTTAGCTATATTTGCTTATTTGGGGCATGTTGGTTAGATTAATACATCCTACAGTTTCAGTTACTGATTCAGGACTGTCAAATAAAGTTAATTTAGTTCAGTAGTACAGATTCAGTATTGTTAGATACAGTCAATGCTTATCAATTGTAAATAGACTGAAAATCACCCATTAGCTAGGACTGATATCAACTCTGATTAATTAGTATCAGAATCATTAGATTTTAAGATCACTCACTATATAGGACTACTCTCAGACTAAGTCAAATCATCCTTATTATCAGTATAATCATGACCACCCACTAGAAAGGATTGATCTAAGATTGAGTTACTCCGAGTAGAATAGAACTCAGATAGTTCCATCAAAACTTAGACTATCAGATACAGTCGCTCATTATCTGTTACATCGGTTAGGCCAATCATCATAGTTATATCAGTTATATTAGTTTTCTGAACTCATGTAGCAGTCAAATCAGTTATCAAAATTCATGATATCAATATTTCGTTTCAGGACTGTCAGAAATAGTTAACCAAAATAGTTTTTTATAATTTGAACTGTCAGAAATAGCCGTTCATCTATTCAGTATCTCAGTATCAGTACACTCATGTTGTCAGTAGTTAGTATCTCCATGAGTTCAGTTACAGTTATGTATGCATGTATGTATTCTTACGTTCATATTAGTCAGCAATATTCATGCATACAACCCTTCGCATTTATCCTACCTTACTCATATACTCAATGCATTCAGACATACTGATGCATTTTTACTATGGTGCTTTCTCTCATGTTACACCATAGGTTCAAAGGCACGAGCTCTAGATCAGTAGTAGAATTCTAGTGTTCAGAGTTTGTAGTGACTCCTTCTCATTCAAGGATGATATAATTATTACTATATTTACTATTTAGTTGCTAGATGGAGTTAGTTGGAGACAAGTTCCTCCAACTCCTTATTCAGCTCAGTTAGAGGCTTTCAAACTAGATGTCAGATTAGATATTCAGATCTTATTATTAACGGTATTTATGACTTATTTTGGTATTGTTATACCTTTTTCAAATATTTTGTTATCAGATGTTTATTCAGTTCGAACCTTACGGCCTTTCATGTTCATGTTTCCATATTTTTTGATATATTATGCAGTATACAGGTACAAATATCAGTCATGGGTTAGCTTATGGTCCTTTGGGGTCATGAGCACCGTGTATCATTCTGGTTATGAAAATCGAGGTGTTATAAACCTTGTATCCGAGCATAAAGTTCAATAGAGTCCTAGGAAGTCTGAAAGCCGCATCTAGTAGAGTCTTGTACATTTGTGTGTTGTGCACCACACTTGTGTGTAGGAGGCTATGAGATGTTTTAGGAATAGTTTCTTTTTTTTCATGTCTCAAATCATACTATTACAAGGTTTTCTAGGGAACCCATGCAGATTCACATCATGCTCCCCTCATGTCAACTTTACCTTTTTTTTAAGGTAATAGAAATAATAAAGCTCAAGTCCTAAAGATAGGGCTTTCTTATACTGCATCCCATCAGTTAAGTTATGTTCTAAAGATGTACAGATATCATTCGTGATCATGAGAACTTGTTCTCGAACCCAGATTTAGATATGCCATCAGATCCAATCCCTTCTAAGAATCTTATAATCGAATGAGACCCAGAGTTAGAAGCATGAACCCAGGAGTTTACTAGTATTAGAGTTGGGATGAAGATATCCAGATTGAACAAACTATGTATTCATGGGGATAGATGTGCCAGAATGAATCAGTAGGCTTGAACAGTCTGAGTTAGAAATTTAAGTTTATTGACTTAAAGTTAAGCATGAAGGTTTGAATGTGATATTAGTAGTATGTAAGGGAAATAGGGGTAGACGATGTGTTTAGTAACACAAGTATGTTCTAGTCAGAGTGTAAACAAGTGATGATGATTGCAGTTTAGTTCAGAGGTTAATTTAGTGTTCATATACTTATAATTATGGCTTAAAGCCAAGGGGGAGATGGTAGATCAAGTACCCAAGTTAGTCTCTCAGATTTTAATAGTAGTGCCAGTATGTACGAAAAAGTAGTTAGGGAAGATGATTCCCGACCCATCGATATCTAGTGTAAAGCTTCGTACTTCAGTCAGCATAATGCCTATGCTGCTTCATGTCTCAAATTCCATGAATTCAACTTATGTTCACACGCATTCCATAGAATCATGTATGCTTTCAGTTCCCAGTATAGGAAGTTTAGTTCTAGATCACTCAGTGTTACAAATCATGTTCCATGAACTCAGAAATTCCAGACTCAGGTCACGCAGATCATGACTCATGTACACGTATCATGCTCCCCAGTATACTCAGTTTCCAAGACTCATACTACGCCCTGACTGATTATATAAATTCAGAGTATATCATGTATATACTTAGTTCATACCTTTTTGGTAAATCCATGTTGTTGATATTTTATTCCTTAGGTTTCAGTCATGTGTCAAGTTCAGTAATTATCCATTCATGTTTTAGGTTTTCCTGATTTAATCCTTCATGAAATCTCTTTATGAGAATAGTTTAGTGTTGATAAATTACTTAGATGGGAGAGAGTTAATATTTCATGTTAAGAGCAGATTATTGCATGCATATTTTATACGAGGGTGTAGATATAAAGATAGGCTTGAATATCCTGTTAGTATGAAAGCAAAGGGCTAGAAAAAGGTAATATTTAGAAATTTGGAAAGTTTAGAGTGTGAATGTATATTCAAACCCTTGACTTATGTCATCCTTCATTGTGTAAATATCACAACCCAGTTTCTATCTCACTTACAGTTCAGTAGTCAGTAATTAGTGTTCAGTCTCAGAATTAAGCACTTCAGTATCAGTTTAAACATCAGTTTTAGATTCAGTTATCAAGACCCAGCATTTAGATCCAGTATGGATCCCCGTTACAGTCTTAAGTTATAGTGTCAGCTTTAGGTCAGTATTTAGCTCAGAAATTTAGTTCACTTTTAGAGTTGCTTGACCATAGCGTACAATTATCAACTACTCAGTTATAGGTATTTTAATACCTCAGCCTATGGAATGTCTCCAAATTATGCAATACGTTTGGTCTTGCATTTTAAAAAAATGTAGCTTTCATAAAATCTATGATCAGTTACCTCATGTTGCCCAGTCAGTCCCTTATCATATGCATAATACTTTATAGCCTCAGTCCAGCTACTCAGATTAAGTGTAATTCAGCCTTGCATACCTAGCGTTCAGTTACCAGTTACTCAGTTAATCAGGTAAGTCAGTATGTCTATGAATTCGTGCATCATGCTTCAGTTCTAGATCTCAGATAATCAATCACGATTTCGTACCTAGGTTTCTTATGACTCACCTCAACTTCCTTAATATCTCAGCAAGGTCAGTCCAGCATCCTTCAAGAGACATGGTGTCCCAAGGGGGAGATACATTATAGCCCCCAAACTGCCATGATTTAAATATTCATTTTCTTTGATGAATCTATCTTGGTGGAAGTGTTACTTTTGAGCCAACCCTCTAGCCTCAAAACTAAGTCGTCAGCTATGTACTCAATGTCTCAGCTTAATTTATGAATCAAGTTCCAAATTCAATTATGTTATTATGTTTCTGCTCATGCATATTGAGTAATCAACCTTAGAATCATTAGTATTTTTAGTTCATAGTAGCATTCTTCTTTGAGCTTACTCATTCTCATGTTCAAATTTCAGTACAAACATGGTATTTAGTTCCATGCTCAGTTTTTAGTTCAAACATGGTATCTTTAACATTACATGTTCAGTCACATATTCGTAAGTCAGTTAAGTCATGTATTCACGCATCAGATATGCGTGGTCAGCTTATTAGTACTTTTAGTCAGGCATTTACGTATCATGTCAGTCATGTAAGCATGCATTAGATATGCATGGATTCAACTTATCAGTAAGCATCAGATATGCATTCTCTGTTTGAGAAACTCAGTTTATCGGAACACTAAGTCCTACATTCATAAATCAGCTACCCATGCATCAGATAGGCATCTACAGTATAACATACTCAGTTTTCAGTCATGTCAGCCATGAAATCATGATCAGTCATTCATGCCATATATTCATCATTTTATCTTTTCTCCCCACTCAAGCAGTCATCATTCGAGGATAAATATTTCAAAGGGGGAGATATTGTAATACCCCAAAAAATCCCAATCAATATTACAGCCATGTACCAAGATCATGCATAGTACATCATGGTTATTTTATAGTTTTATATGTAAGTTAGATGTATATTAAGGCTTCAAATAACTCCCAGGTATCAAGCGAATCAAAACATTCCTTACTAATTGAATTCTTGAGAAGGATATTTGTAAAGTCAATTTCAAATGAGTCTATCTCTCATTATACTTTGAATTTTTGAGCTCATGACCTATCAACAGATAGAGAATTGAATTAGCTTTTCAATGATACCAATTTTTCCTAAATCTGAAATCAGACCAAAGAGTTATTCCTATTTTACTCCAGCATGTCAATCTGAAAATAGTGTGATGACATTCGTTGTAGCTTACCACATTTGTGACGCCCTATCACGAAGGTCATTAGCCTTAGGAAGAAACTAGCTCCTAAGTGATGACATTCATGGTAGCTTGCCATACTTTTGACGCCATGTCACAAAGCTCATCAGCCTTAGGCCGAATCCAGCTTCTGTGTGACGATATTTTTGACAACTTACCACATTTTTGATGCCATGCCAAAAATGTCATCAGCCTTAGGCAGAATCCATCTTTTGTGTGATGACATTTTTGATGGCTTACCATATTTTTGATGCCTTGTCACAAATATTGTTAGCTATTATTTTCAGCAACTGGGAATTTATTTCATAAGGGTATTTTTGTCTTTTCTCTTCACTTCCCATTACTTATAACCCTAAAGAGGCATAATTTATCCCATTTTTCTTCAGTTAAGCATCTCAAAAACCCTCTATTATGCTCTCAACCACAGGATCAGGATTTTCATCAAACTCATCTCTCAAAAGCAAGATTCAAGTCTTTTTCCAAGATAATCAAGAATTAAGTTTCCAAATCCAAGAACTCTCAAGCAAATCATCAAGGTTTCCTTTCTAAGGTATCTGTAGTGTTCATTTATTGATCCAATCCGTTCATAGAACTCAAGAACCATGTTTTAAATATTATTTTGTAAACTTTTTATGGTGATATGAGTATGTACATGTTGATGGCTGTTGTTTAAGTTTCAAGATGATATCAAAAGGTGTTTCCATGGAATATATATGGTTGTTAGTTGAAAAACATGAACTTTTGGTGGTTTGATATAATGCAATTATGAAATCAACCTATGCCTAAAAGAATGCATGCAAGGTGTTTGATAAAATGCCTAGTATGCTAGAAGTTCATATTCACATGATTCCATGATATCTAGATGACAAGTCCATGTTAGTTATACATTACAATATAAATTCCATGCTATTTATGTGTTGTTATTGTTGTGGTATGAAGCATGTACGATAATGGAGATATGAATTATGTACACGAAATTTATCCATGCTTTCCATACCATGTTTCAGATGCTTAGCAATTACATGAAGTATAATATCCCCTACTTATGATATTGTGAATTATGGACTCCAATCTTGTGATCAAGTTATGTCATGTGTGAGTCAGTTTCCTTCTATCGAGTCCTAGGGTATTCATACCTAAAAAATATAGCCGTGTTACTAGATCCATGTCATGTTATCAAGATACCAAGTCATGCCAAGATCTATAGAATTTAGTCCGTCTTATGACTCCGGAAAACTCAGAAATCTCAGTAGTCTCAGTAGTTCAGTAATCTCAGTAGTTCAGAAATCTCAGTACTCGGTTAATCTCAGAAATCTTAGTACCCAGTAACTTAGTAATATCTAAAATTCTGTACTCTCAGTAATCTCATGAACTCAGTACTCTGTAAGATCAGTAATCCCATAAACTCAGTTAGCTATCAGATATCAGTATTATTCCGTCAGCTATAAAAATTAGCAAACTCAAAATTAGTTCAGTTCAGTTAATCAGTACAGTCAACTATTCTTGTTCAGTCTATTCAGATGGGAGCAGAAGTTAGTAACGAGTGAACCCAAGGATAGGAACATACCTACCAGGTTAGGGTGTGATTCTTAGCAGTCATCCTTCTATTCCAGAACTACGTAGCCAGCGTAGGTTGAGCAATCTTAGCCTATCAGATTAGGGTTGATGAGGTGTCTTAACCTGTCAGTTTAGAGTCCTACCATTCTCACCTAAAGTACCTTCTAGATAAGGGTCACTCATAGCTTGACCTTACCAGTGGCGAGATATTGACACCCTTATAGTTGGGGCAGAGATTGGACCCCAACTTAGCTATATTCTCTTAATTAGGGAATCTCGGTTAGATGAATACATCTCACAGTTTTAATTATAGATTCAGGACTGTCAGATACAGTCAATTTAGTTCAGTTGTGCAGATTCTATACTGTTAGATAAAGTCAATGCTTATCAATTATAAATAGACTTCATGACCACCCATTAGCTAAAATTGATCTCAACTCTGATTAATCAGTATCAGAATAATTATTACCATGATAGTTATGGTATCAAGTACCGCCGCATATTCAATCCTTCTTTCATGTATCAAATTAATTGTATAGTTAGGCATCAGACATGGATTCTCATTGTGAGAAAACTTAGTTCTTCAAAACATTCAATTATGCATTTAAGAAATTACTCACACATGCATCAGATATATATGTTCAGTAATTTATGTTCATCTTCTCAGTCACGTCCGTCATGTGATCATGTTCTAGTTATTCATGTTTAGCTCATTGTTTTCCTCTCAATCAGTCTCATTCGAGGACGAATGTTCTCAAGGGGGAGATACCGTAATACCCGTGCTTTTTCTTAGCTTAAAAATTATCTCAAGGATGTTAGAACTTTCTTTAAAATAAGAATTCATTCTTATACTCATGGTATTTCCATAATTTTCTACTCCTATCATGTGGGAAATTTAATAACCTTTCCATCAATAGATAAGTCACCCAAATTCGACACCCGAGCAAAGAGTTAGGTCCTTTTTAGTAAGACAGTCTCGGACCTGAGCCTTAAGCGCGTCGCGGAGATAGCTCAAATGGAAATGGCAAATTTCCAGTGTTTCTATATGATACTAGCGTGTCACACCAAACTTCTAGGTTGTAGACAAGGTGGTAATGCATAGCTTCGCGTCGCTCCGCCATAAAATTTCTCATTTGTCAATTTCCAGTGACTTGGCGTGAAAGGGCCCAATTTGGGAAATTTTACTAAGACTTAAATTATGTGTCCAGGGTTAAAAAGGGTTAATTTTACCCTATATAAGCTTCCAAACCCGGGATTTAGCTGTTATTCATCCAAAATACTGATGTTTTGCCTCGAAATCATCATTAATATGATTAGTTTGGGCCATTGTAGGTAGGATGACCAAATCAGCTAATTTCCTTCCGGTTCATACCTATTATTTAGCTAAGGATTACGCTAGACTCTACATCAAAGAGTTAGTCAGATTACACGGTGTTCCGTCATGTATTTTTTCAAAAAGAGGTACCCGGTTCACCTTATATTTCTGGAAAGCATTCCAAAAGAGTTTTGGTATCCAAATTTATCTAAATAAAACCTTTCATCATCACACAGACAGTAAAGTAGAAAGGACTGCTCAGACGTTAGAAAATATGCTAAAGGCATGTGTAATTGATTTCAAGGGAAGTTGGGAAGACCACCTGCCTTTAATTAAGTTGCATACAACTACAACTATCATTTTAATATTCACATGGCTCCTTTCGAAGATCTCTATGGTGGGAGATGTAGATCTCCGATTGGTTGGTTCAAAGTTATTGAGGCCTCATTCATGGGGCCTGACTTGGTATTTGACCCCTTAGGGAAAGACCAGTTGATCAAAGAAAGACTATGGGCTGCTGAGAGCCGATAGAAGTCTTATATAGATGTTTAAAGAAAAGATCTCGAGTTTGAGATTGGTGAACATGGATACCTCAAGATCTCTCCTATGAAGGGAGTGAATAGATTCGACAAGAAAGGAAAACTCAGTCCCTAATATGTTGGTCTCTTCAAGATTCTCAGTCGTTTTGGCAATGTAGCTTATGATCTCCAATTGCCTTCAAATCACGCCTCAATTCATGCAGTATTTCATGTATCTTTGATCAAGAAGTGCATAGATTACACATCATTCGTAGTCCCTATTCAGAGCATCTATGTTCAGAACAACCTCTCTTATAAATAGATTCCAGTCCAAATCCTAGACTATCATACTCATAGATTGAGGAACAAAAATGTCCCCCTGGTTAAAGTTATTTTGAGAAATTAGTCTGTCGAGGGAGCTACTTGGGATGCAGAAATAGATATGTGTAGCAAGTACCCTCACCTTTTCCTTACCAACTTAGACCAATCTCAAGGTAATAGTTCTTATTAAGCTTACTTGGTTTCATGATTATTGTGCATTACTAACTTAGTATAACATGATCATCAAGGTATCAAGTACAACTACATATTCAGTCCTGCATTCATGCATCAGATCAATTACATAGTTATGCATCAGACAAGCATTCTCATTGTGTAAAAACTTAGTTCTTCAGAACTTTCAGTTATGCATTTATGAATCAGTTACACATGCATCAGATATGCATGTTCAGTATATTATGTTCAGATTGTCAGTCATGTCCTCCATGAGATCATGTTCCAGTTATTCATGTTCAGCTCATTTTTTCCCACTCAGTTAGTCTCATTCGAGGACGAATGTTCTCAAGGGGGAGATATCATATTACCCATGCTTTTTCTTAGCTTAAAAATCATTTGAAGAATGGTAGAACTTGATTTCAAATAAGAATTCATTCTTATACATATGGTATTTCCATAATTTTCTCATCTTATCATGTGGAAAATTGAATAATCTTTCCATCGATATATAATTTGTCCAAATTTGACACCCGGGCGAAGAGTTAGTTCCTATTTAGTGAGACAGCGTCTAACCTGAGCCTTCAGCACATCGTGGAGATAGCTCAAATGGCAATGGTCAATTTCCAGTGTTTCTCTGTGATACTGGCGCATCGCGCCAAACTTTCAGGTCGTAGACAAGTTTGCAATGGGACAGCTCTGCATTACGTCGCGCCACCCTCAAATTTCTCATTTATCAATTTCTAATAACTTGGCGCGAAAAGGCCCAGTTTGGGAAATTTTACTAAAAATTAAATAACGTGTCCATGGTTAAAATGGTCAATTTTTCTCCATATATAAGCTTCCAAACCCAGGATTTAGCTGTTATTCATCCTAAATATTGATGTTTTCCCTCAAACTCGTCATCAGCATGCTTTAGTTTGGGTTCATACCTCCTATTCAACCGAGGATTATGCCGGACTCTACATCAAGGAGTTGGTCAGATTGCAAGGTGTTCTGTTATCTATTTTATCAAGTAGAGGTAGCCAGTTTATCTCACATTTTGAGAAAGCATTCCAAAAAGGTTTTGCTACCCAAATTCATCTCAGTACAACCTTTCATCCTCAGACAGATTGTCAAATAAAAACGACCATTTAGACGTTAGAAGATATCCTAGGGGGGGTGTAATTCATTTCAAGGGAAGTTGGGATGACCACTTACCTTTGATTGACTTTGCATACAATAATAGCTATCATTCGAGTATTCAGATGGCTCCATCCGAAGCTCTCTCCGGTAGGAGATATAGATATCTAATGCATTGGTTGGAAGCTTGTGAGGCCTTAGTCATAGGGCCTGACTTCGTATTTGATGCCTTAGTCTTACGGAAAGTCCAGTTAATTAAAGAAAGACTTCGGGCTACTAGGATCCGACAGAAGTCATATGTAGATGTTCGTAGAAAAGATCTGGAGTTTGTGATTGGTGATCATGTCTACCTAAAGATCTCTCCAATGAAGGGAGTAAAGAGATTCAGCAAGAAGGAAAAACTAAGTCCCCAATATATTAGTCTCTTAAAGATTCTCAGTTGTTTTCTCAAGGTAGATTATGAGCTCAAAGTTAATTCAGATCTACCCTCAGTTCATCCAGCCTTTCATGTCTCATTGCTTAAGAAGTGCATAGGTTACTCATCAGTCGTAGTCCCTATTCAGAGAATTGATGTTCAGAACAGCCTTCCTTAAGAAGAGATTCTAGTCGAAATCCTTGACTATCATACTCATAGATTGAGGAACAAAGAAGTCCCTTTAGTTAGAGTTCTTTGGCGAAATCAGTCCGTCGAGAGAGCTACTTGGGATGCAGAAGCAGATATGCATTCCAAGTACCCTCACCTTTTCCCCACAACCTTATATGCCTAAATTACACCTCTCTTACTAAAGAGTAAGCGGTCGCTGTCAAATATAGAACCCAGCCAGGTTGGGTGTCGAATCCCACAGGGAATACTGTGTTACTAAGTATTGTAGTTGTTACTGGACTATTGGTCAGTGGTTCCTGAATGGGGGGATTTGGTTTAAATTTGAAATGATAGTTACAATATAAAAATAAAGCAATATGTGTATTAATATTTGACCACAGAGAACGACAAGTTAGGGTTATGTCCACCTTGTAGCTTTTACTTCTCTATTAACTATAAGTAATAAGGATTTATACATTTATGCACTTATAGAGAGATGTATTCTAATTCTAAATCCAAGTGTTTCTCAACTATCAAGGATTTATTCACCTTAGTTCTCTCGAATCCAAAGTGTACAACCAATCATACGAACTCTCTAAGTAGTTAATCCTGCTAAGGCATTAACGTGTAAAATAGAGGTTGGAAACCCTATTTTCTTGTGACTACTCTCTTTTCCAAACATTAACTTTTCTATCAAACAAGTTATTGCTATAATGGCATATTACCCATGTTTGCAACCATGAGAATTCAATCATAACGGAGAAAGTAATTATATAAGTGAATTAACACATCATAAATTCAAAATCCCATAGCAATAGAGAGTATACTACAAGGTTTCCATAACCCTAACAAATAAACTTACCTAATCATGAGTAAAATGGAAATCACAATAGAAATATTCATCATACCAAAACTCAGAACGATTTTGGTGGAGAAGATGAATAGTGAAAATAAGAGAGAAAAATGTTTCTCTCTCTTTCTCCTTAAGCTAAGCCACTTTCTCTTGCTTTCAAAATAATACAGAATGTTCAATAATCCCTAAAAATTCAGCCATAAGGCTTTTAATAACATCCTTCTCTAATAAATTGCCACTGCATCCTTAACTATTTAAAAATATTGAGTTTGCCTACGAAATAGTTCTCATATATCACATTCAGTGCAAAAGCTGATTTCCTTTTATGTGAAGTTTCCTTTTCAATCCACAGGTCCCCAAAGTGTCGTAATCTTTCTCATCAGTACCTGAAAAGCATGCTAATCACATAGGTCAGCTCACTTAACTAAAAATAGACAAAGTGCAAGAATTATGTATTTTATCCTCAAAACTTCGCTAAAACATGGGTAAGTTATGGTGCTTAGATGTATAAATATGCCCAACATCACAAACTTAGATCAAGCTCAAGGTAATAATTCTCCTTAAGCTTACTCAATTTTATGATTAGTGTGCATCACTTATTTAGTATACCATGATAATCTTGGTATCAATTACCACTGCATATTCAGTCATGCATTCATGTATCAGTTCAATTATATAGTTATGCATCAATTATGCATTCTCATTGTGAGAAAACATAGTTCTTCAAAAGTTTCAGTTATGCATTTATAAATTAGTTACGCACGCATTACATAAGCATGTTCAGTATGTTATGTTCAGGTTGTCAGTCATGTCCGTTATGAGATCATGTTCCAGTTACTCATGTTCAGCTCTTTGTTTCCCTTCTCAGTCAGTCTCATTTGAGGATGAATATTATCTAGGGTAGATATCGTAATACCCCTGCTTTTTCTTAGCTTGAAAATTATTTTAAGGATGTTAGAACTTGATTTGAAATAATAATTTATTCTTATACATGTGGTATTTCCATAATTTTATGTTCCTATCACGTGGGTACTTGAATAAGATTTCCATCGATATATAATTCGCTGAAATCCGACACATACGCAAAGAGTTAGGTCCTTTTTAGTAAGACAATGTCTGACCTGAGCCTTCAGCGCATCACAGAGATATCTCTATTGGAAATGGTCAATTTTCCAGTGTTACTTCGTGATACTGGCATGTAACGCCAAACTTCCAGGTCGTAGACAAGGTGGAAATGTGATAGCTCCGTGTCACTCCACCATTAAATTTTAACTTTGTCAATTTCCAGTGACTTGGCATGAAAGGGCCCAATTTGCAAAATTTTACTAAAAATTAAATTATGTGTCTAGGGTTAAAAGGGTTAATTTTTCCCCTTATATAAGCTTCCAAATCTGGTATTTAGCCGTTATTCATCAAAAATATTAATGTTTTGCCTCAAACTCATCATCAGCATGATTTTGTTTGGGTCATTGTAGATAGGATGACAAAATTAGCTCATTTCCTTCCGGTTCATACCTCTTATTAAGCCGAGGATTATGCTGGAATCTACATCAAGGCGTTGGTCAGATTGCATAATGTTCTGTTATCTATTTTCTCAAACAAAGGTACCCGGTTCTCCTCTCATTTCTAGAAAGCATTCCAAAAGGTTCTTGCTACCCATATTCATCTCAGTACAACCTTTTATGCTCAGATAGATGGTCAAGCTTAAAGGACCATTCATATGTTAGAAGATATGCTAAGGGCGTGTGCAATTGATTTTAAGGGAAGTTGGGATGACCACATGCCTTTAATTGAGTTTGCATACAACAACAACTATCATTCCTATATTCAAATGGCTCCATTCAAAGATCTCTATGGTATATAGATCTTTGATTCGTTGTTTCGAAGATTGTGTGGCCTCAGTCATAGGACCTGACTTGGTATTTGACGCCTTAGGGAAAGTTCAATTTATCAGAGAAATTCTTTATGCTGCTAAGAGCTGACAGAAGTCCTATGCATATGTTCGTAGAAAAGATCTTGAGTTTGAGATTGGTGATTATGTCTACTTTAAGATATCTCCTATTAAGGGAGGGAAGAGATTCTGCAAGAATAGAAAACTCAATCCCCGATATGTTTGTCTCTTTAAGATTTTCAATCACTTCGCCAAGGGAGTTTATGAGATCGAATTGGCTTCAGATCTACCCTAAGTTTATCCTATCTTTCATGTCTCTTTGCTCAAGAAGTGAATAGGTTATCCATCAGTCGTAGTCCCTATTCAGAGCATCGATGTTAAGAATAGCCTCTTTTATCAAGAGATTCCATTCGAATTTCTAGACTATCATACCCATAGATTGAGGAACAAATAAGTCCCTTTAGTTAAAGTTATTTGGCAAAATTAGTCCCTGATATATAGTTATGCATTAGACATGCATTCTCATTGTGAGAAAACTTAATTCTTCAGAACTTTCAGCTATGCATTTATGAATCAGTTATGCATGCATCAGATATGCATATTCAGTATGTTATGTTCAGCTTGTCAGTCACGTCCGTCATGAGATCATGTTCCAGTTATTCTAGTTCAGCTCAGTGTTTCCCCTCTCAGTCATTTTCATTCGAGGATGAATGTTCTCTACGGGAGATATCATAATACCCGTTCTTTTTCTTTTATTGAAAATCATCTCAAGGATGCTAGAATTTTCTTTGAAATTAGAATTCATTCATCTACATAAGGTATTTCCATATTTTTCTCTTCCTATCACGTGGGATATTGAATAAGCTTTCCATCAATATATTATTTGCCTAAATCCAACACTCGGGCAAAGAGTTAGGTCCTTTTTAGTAAGACAGTATCTGACCTGAGCCGCTAGCTCATCGCGGAGATAGCTCAAATGGAAATGGTCAATTACCTGTGTTGCTCCTCGACATTGGCACGTCGCACCGAACTTTCAGGTCGTAGATAAGTTGGAAACGCAATAGCTCCGCATCACGCCATCGTGAAATTTTTTATTTG
The DNA here is from genome assembly GCF_002878395.1 of Capsicum annuum. Taxonomy (NCBI): domain Eukaryota; kingdom Viridiplantae; phylum Streptophyta; class Magnoliopsida; order Solanales; family Solanaceae; genus Capsicum; species Capsicum annuum. The sequence continues at coordinate 145,563,692 of NC_061114.1, forward strand.
TCAATTTCCAGTGACTTGGTGCGAAAGGGCCCAATTTGTGAAATTTTACTGAAAATTAAATTATGTGTCTAGGGTTAAAATGGTCAATTTTCCCCCTATATAAGCTTCCAATCCCTGGATTTAGCCGTTATTCATCCAAAATATTGATGTTTTGCCTCAAAATCATCATCAACATAATTTAGTTTGGGTTATTATATGCAGAATGACCAAATCATCTCATTTTCTTTTGGTTCATACCTCTTATTCAGCTAAGGATGATGCCAGACTCTACATCAACGAGTTGGTAAGATTGCACGGTGTTCCATTATCTATTTTCTCAAATAGAGGTACCCGGTTCAACTCTTATTTTTGGAAAGCATTCTAAAAGTGTCTTTCTACCCAAATTCATCTCAGCGCAGCCTTTCATACTTAGAAAGGTGGTCAAGCAGAAAGGACCATTCAGATGTTAGATGATTTGCTAAGGGCGAGTGCAATTGATTTCAAGGGAATTTTGGATGGCCACTTTCCTTTGATTGAGTTTTCATTCAATAACTTCTATCATTCAAGTATTTAGATGGTTCCATTAGAAGCTCTATATAGTAGAAGATGTAGATCTCCGATTGGTTGGTTTAAGATAGTGAGGCCTTAGTATTAGGGCCTAACTTGGTATTGACACCTAAGAAAAAGTCCAGTTGATTAGAGAAAAACTTTGGGTTGTATAGAGCTGATAGAAATCTTATGTAGATGTTCATAGAAAAGATCTAGAGTCTTAGAATAGTGATCAGGTCTACCTCAAGATCTATCCATGAAGGGAGTGAAGAGATTCGGCAAGAAGGGAAAACTCAGTCCCCGATATGTTGGTCTCTTCAAGATTCTCAGTCATTTCGGCAAGGTATCTTATGAGCTCAAATTGCCTTCAGATCTACCGTCAATTCATCAAGTCTTTCATGTCTCTATGCTCAAGAAGTACATAGGTTACGTATCAGTCGTAGTCCTTATTCAGACTGTCGATGTTTAGAACAGCCTCTCTTATGAAGAGATTCCAGTCAAAAACCTACATTATCATACTCATAGATTGAGGAACAAAGAAGTCCCTCTAATTAAAGTTCTTTGGCAAAATCAGTCCGTCGAAGGAGATACTTAGGAAGAATAAGCACATATGCGTACCAAGTACCCTCACCTTCTCCCCGTCAACTCAGATCAAGCTCAAGGTAATAGTTCTCCTTCAGCTTACTCAGTTTCATGATTAGTGTGCATCATTAACTTAGTATACCATGATAATCTTGGTATAAAGTACCACCGCATATTTAGTAATGTATTGATGTATCAGATCAATTATATAGTTATGCATCACACATGCATTCTCATTGTGAGAAAGCTTAGTCTTCAGAACTTTCAGTTAGGTATTTATTAATCAGTTACGTATGCATCAAATATGTATGTTCAGTATGTTTTGTACAGCTTGTCAGTCACGTCTGTCATGACATCATGTTCTAGCTATTCATGCTAAGCCCATTGTTTCCCCTCTAAGTTAGTCTCAGTCAAGGACGAATGTTCTCTAGGTGGAGATATCGTAATACCCATGCTTTTTCTTAGCTTGAGAATCATCTCAAGGATGTTAGAACTTTCTTTAAAATAAGAATTCAATCATATACACGTGGTAGTTCCTTAATTTTTTTTGATACATACTTTTCCCAAATTCGTCACTTGGAAAAAGAGTTAGGTCTTTTTTTGTGAGATATTGTCTGACCTGAGCCTTCAGAGAGTTGCGAAGATAGCTTAAATGGCAGTTGTCAATTTTCAATGTTGCTCCACGATACTGGCATGTCGTGCCAAACTTCCAGGTCATAGACAAGGTGTCAACGCAATAGCTTCGTGTCGCGCCATCATGAAATTTCTCATTTATCAATTTCTAGTGACTAGACGTGAAAGGGCCCAATTCGGGAAATTTTACTAAAAATTAAATTATGTGTCTAGGGTTAAAAGGGTCAATTTTCCCTCTTATATAAGCTTTCACACCCGGTATTTATCCGTTATTCATCCAAAATACTGATGTTTTACCTCGAACTCATCATCAGCATGATTTAGTTTGGGTCATTATAGACATGATAATCAAATCAGTTCATTTCCTTCTAGTTCATACCTCTTATTCAGTCAAGGATTACGCCATACTCTATATCAAGGAATTGGTCAGATTGCATGGTCTTTCTTTATTTATTTTTATAAACAGAGGTACCCGGTTCACCTCTTATTTTTTGAAAGCTTTCCAAAATGGTGTTGGTACCCAAATTCATCTCAGTACAACCTTTCATCCTCAGACAGATTTTAAAGCATAAAGGACCATTCAGACGTTAGGAGATATAATAAAGGCATGTGTAATTGATTTCAATGGAAGTTAGGCTGACCATTTTCCTTTGATTGAGTTTGCATACAACAATAGCTATCATTCCACTATTCAGATAGATCCATTTGAAGCTCTCTATGGTAGGAGTGGTAGATCTCTGGTTGTTTGGTTTGAAGTTAGTGAGGCCTCTGTCATAGGGCCTGACTTGGTATTCGACGCCTTAGGGAAAGTCCAGTTGATCAGAGAAAGACTCCGGGATGCTGAGAGCTGACAGAAGGCTTATACAAATGTTCATATAAAAGAACTATAGTTCGAGATTGGTGATCATGTCTACATCAAGATCTATCATATGAAGGGACTGAAGAGATTCGGCAAGAAGGGAAAACTCAGTCATCGATATATTTGTTTCTTAAAGATTCTCAGTCTCTTCGGCAAGGTAGCTTATGTGCTCAAATTACCTTCAGATCTAGCCTCAGTTCATCCAGTCTTTCTTCTTTTTTTTCTCAAGAAGTGCATAGGTGACCAAACAGTCGTAGCCCCTATTTAGATCATCGATGTTCCGAACAGCCTCTCTTATAAAGATATTCTAGTCAAAATTATAGACTATCATACTCATAGATTGAGGGATAAAAAATTCCTTCTAGTTAAAGGTTTTTGGCAAAATCAGTCCATCGAGGGAGCTACATTTGAAGTAGAAGCAGATATACATACCAAGTGCCTTCACCTTTTTCCCACCAACTCAGATCAATCTCAATGTAATAGTTCTCCTTAAGCTTACTCAGTTTCATGATTTGTGTTCATCACTAACTTTTTGTGTCTATCACTAACTTAGTTACCATAATAATTATGGTATCAAGTACCACTGCTTATTCAGTCATGGATTCATGTATCAGATCAGTTATATAGTTATGCATCAGACATGCATTCTCATTGTGAGAAAACATAGTTCGTCAGAACTTTTAGTTATGCATTTATGATTGAGTTATGCAGGTATCTGATATACATGTTCAGTATGTTATGTTCAGCTTGTCAGTCACATCCGTGATGATATCATGTTTCTGTTATTCATGTTAAGCTCATTGTTTTACCTCTCAGTCTGTCTCATTTGGGGACGAATGTTCTCAAGGGGGAAATATCATAATACCCATACTTTTTCTTTGAAATTTCTCAATGAGCTTTTCATCGATATATAATTTGCCCAAATTCGACACCTGGGTAAAGAGTTAGGTCCTTTTTAGTAAGGCAGTGTGTGACCTGATCCCTCAGCGTGTCGCGGATATTGATCAACTAGCAATTGTAAATTTCCACTGTTGCTCCACGATACTGGCGCATTTTTTGAAACTTCCAAGTTATAGACAAGGTGGCAACGCAACAGCTCCACGTCACGCCTCTTTGAAATTTTTCATTTGTTAATTTCCCTCTATATAAGATTCCAAACCCTAGATTTAGCTGTTATTCATCCAAAATATTGATGTTTTACCTCGAACTAATCATCAGCATGATTTAGTTTGGGTCATTGTAGATAGGATTACCAAATTAGCTTATTTCCTTCCTATTCATACCACTTATTCAGCCGAGGATTATGCCAAACTCTACATCAAGGAGTTGGTTCGATGGCATGGTGTTTTGTTATCTATATTCTCAAACAGAGGTGCCTGGTTCACCTCTTATTTCTAGAAAGCATTCCAAAATGGTCAGGGTACCAAAATTTATCTCAGTACAACCTTTCATCCTCAGACAGATTGTAAAGCAGAAAGGACCATTCAGACATTAGAAGATATGCTAAGGTCGTGTTAAATTGATTTCAAGGGAATTTGGGTTGACCACTTTTCTTTAATTGATTTTGCATGCAACAACAGCTATAATTCCAGTATTTAGATGGCCCAATTCAAATCTCTCTATGGTAGGAGATGTAGATCTCTAATTTATTTGTTCGAAGTTTGTGAGACCTCGGTCATAGGGCCTGACTGGTATTCAACGCTTTAAGGAAAGTCCAGTTGATCAGACAAAGACTCTGGGCTGCTGAGAGCCAATAGAAGTCTTATGCAAATGTTTGTATAAAAGATCTAGTGTTTGATATTGGTAATCATGTCTACCTCAAAATCTCTCTAATGAAGGAAGTGAAGAGATTCGGCAAGAAGGTAAAACTCAGTCCCCGATATGCTTGTCTCATTAAGATTCTCAGTCATTTTGACAATGTAGCTTTTGAGCTCGGATTGCCTTCATATCTACCCTCAGTTCATTTAGTCTTTCATGTCTCTTTGCTCAAGAAGTTCATAGGTTACCCATTAGTCGTAGTCCCTATTCAAAGCATCGATGATCAGAACAACCTCTCTTATGAAGATATTCAGTCAAAATCCTAGACTATCATACTTGTAGATTAAGGAACAAAGAAGCCCCTCTAGTTAAAGTTCTTAGGTGAAATCAGTCCGTCGAGGGAGCTACTTGGGAAGTAGAAGCAGATATGCTTACCATGTACCCTCACCTTTTCCCTGCTAACTCAGATCAATCTCAAGGTAATAGTACTTCTTAAGCTTACTCAGTTACATGATTAGTATCCATAACTAACTTAGTATACCATGATAATCTTTGTATCAGGTAACACCACATATTCAGTCATACATTCATGTATCAGATCAGTTATATAGTTATGCATCAGACATGCATTCTCATTATGAGAAAACTTAGTTCTTCTAAACTTTCAGTTATGCATTTATGAATCAGTTACGGATGCATTTGTTATGTATGTTCATTATATTATATTTAGCTTGTTAGTCATGTCCGTTATGAGATCATGTTCCAATTATTTATGTTCAGCTCATTTTTACCCTTCTTAGTTAGTCTCATTAAGGATGAATGTTCTCTAGGGGGAGATATCTTAATATCCATGCTTTTTCTTAGCTTAAAAATCATCTAAAGGATGTTAGAACTTGGTTTTATATAAGAATTCATTCTTATACATTTCCATAATTTTCTTTTCCTATCACGTGGGAAATTGAATAAGATTTCTATAGATATATAATTCACCTAAATTCAACACCTCGGTGAAGAGTTAGGTCCATTTGAGTGAGATAGTGTCTGACCTAAGCCTTCAGCGCGTTGTATTGATAGCTCAAATGGCAATTGTAAAATTCCAATTTTGTTCAATGATACAGGCACATCATGCCAAACTTCTAGGTCATAAAGAATGTGGCAATGCGATAATTCCACGTCGTGCCATCGTGAAATTTCTCATTTGTTAATTTTCTAGTGACTTGAGGAGAAAGAGTCAAATTTGGCAAGTTTTACTGAAAATTAAATTACATGTCCAGGGTTAAAAGGGTCAATTTTCCCTCATATATAAGCTTCCAAACTCGGGATTTATCCGTTATTCATAAAAAATATTGATATTTTTCCTCGAACTCATCATCAGCATGATTTAGATAGGGTCATTATAGACAGTATGATCAAATCTACTCATTTCCTTCCGGTTCTTACCTCTTATTCAGCCAAGGATTATGCCAGACTCTACATCAAGGAGTTGGTCAGATTTCATGGAGTTTCGTTACCTATTTTATCAAACGGAGATACCCGATTCACCTCTCACTTCTGGAAAGCATTCTGAAAGGGTCTTGGTACCCAAATTTATCTCAGTATAGCCTTTCAACATCAGATATATTTTAAAGCAGAAAGGACCATTCAAACATTAGAATATATGCTAAGGGCATGTGCAATTGATTTCAAGGGAAGTTGGGTTGACCACTTGCCTTTGATTGAGTTTGCATACAACGATAGTTATATTTTCTCCAGTCAGATAGCTCCATTTAAAGCTCTATGGTAGGAGATGTAGATCTCTGATTGGTTGGTTCAAAGTTAGTAAGGCCTTAGTCATAGGGCCTGACATGGTATTTGATGCCTTAGAGAAAGTCCAGTTGATCAGAGAAAGACTCCGAGCTGCTAAGAGCCGACAGAAGTCTTATGCAGATGTTCGTATAAAAGATCTAGAGTTTGATATTGGTGATCATGCCTACCTCAAGATCACTCCTTTGGAGGGAGTGAAGAGATTTGCCAAGAATGGAAAACATAGTCCCCGATATGTTTGTTTCTTAAAGATTCTCAGTCGTTTCGATAAGGTAGCTTATGAGCTTGGATTGTCTTCAGATCTAACCTTAGTTCATCATGTATTTTATGTCTCTTTTCTTAAGAAGTGCATAGGTTACCCATCAGTCATAATCCATAGTCAGAGTATCGTTGTTCAGAACAGCCTCACTTATGGAGAGATTCCAGTCAAAGTCCTAGACTATCATACTCTTAGATTGAGGAACAAAGAAGTCCCTTTAGTTAAAGTTCTTTCACGAAATCAGTTCGTCGAGGGATGTACTTTGGAAGCAGAAGCAGATATGCATACCAGGTACCCTCACCTTTTCCTCGCCAACTCAGATAAAGCTTAAGGTAATAGATCTCCTTAAGCTTACTCAGTTTCATGATTAGTGTACATCACTAACTTAGTATACCATGATAATCATGGTATCAAGTACCACTGCATATTAAGTCATGCATTCATCAATTATATAGTTATGCATCAGACATGCATTCTCGTTGTAAGAAAACTTAGTTCTTTAGGACTTTCAGTTATGCAATTATAAATCAGTTACACATACATCAAATATGCATTTTCAGTATGTCATGTTCAGCTTGTCAATCACGTCTGTCATGAGATCATGTTCTAGTTATTCATGTTCAGCTCATTATTTTCCCTCTCCGTCAGTCTCATTCGAGGATGAATGTTCTTAAGGGAGAGATATCGTGATATCCATGCTTATTCTTAGCTTAAGAATCATCTCAAGGATGTTAGAACTTTCTTTAAAATAAGAATTGATTCTTATACGTTTCCATAATTTTTTCTTCCTATCACATGGGTAATTGAATAAACATTCCATCGATATATACTTCTCCTAAATTCAACACCTAGGAAAATAGTTATGTCCTGTTTAGTGAGATAGTGTCTGACCTGAACCTTCAGATCATTGCGGAGATAGCACAAATGGTAGTTGTCAATTTCCAATGTTGCTCCATAATACTGGCGCACATCATGCCAAACTTCTAGGTCATAAACAAGGTGGCAGCGTGATAGCTCCACGTCGCGCCATCGTGAAATTTTTCATTTGTCAATTTCTAGTGACTTGGCGTGAAAGGGCCCAATTCAGGAAATTTTACTAAAAATTAAACTATGTGTCCAGGGTTAAAAGGGTCAATTTTCCCTCCTATATAAGCATCCAAACCCAACATTTAGCCATTATTCATCCAAAATATTGATGTTTTGCCTCGAACTCATCATCAGCATGATTTAGTTTGGGTCATTGTAGACAGGATGACCAAATCAGCTCATTTCCTTATGGTTCATACCTCTTATTCATTCAAAGATTATGCCATACTCAATATAATGGAGTTGGTCAGATTTCACGGTGTTTTGTTATCTATTTTCACAAAAAGAGGTAACCAGTTAACCTCTTTTTTCAAGAAAGCATTCTGAAAGGATCTTGGTACCCAAATTCATCTCAATACAGCCTTTCATCATCAGACAGATTTTAAAGAAAAAAGGATCATTTAGACGTTAGAAGATATACTAAGGGCGTGTGCAAATCATTTCAAGGGAAGTTAGGCTGGCCACTTGACTTTGATTGAGTTTGCATACATTAACAACTATTATTCCACTATTCAAGTGGCTCCATTCAAAGCTTTTTGTGGTAGGAGATGTAGATATTTGATTGGTTGGTTCGAAGTTAATGAGGCCTTAGTCATAGGGCATGACTTTGTATTCGACGCCTTAGGGAAAGTCCAGTTGATCAGAGATAGAATCCGGGATGCTGAGAGCCGAAAAAAGACTTATGCAGATGTTCATATAAAATATCTAGAGTTTGAGATTGGTGATCATGTCTACCTCAAGATCTATCTTATGAAGGGAGTGAAGAGATTTGGCAAGAAGGGAAAACTATGTCCTCGATATATTGGTTTCTTAAAGATTTTCAATCGTTTTGGCAAGGTAGCTTATGAGCTTGAATTTCCTTCAGATCTAGCCTCTGTTCATCTAGTTTTTCATGTCTTCTTGCTCAAGAAGTGCATAGGTGACCAAATAGTCGTAGCCGCTATTCAGAGCATCGATGTTACGAACAACCTTTCTTATGAAGATATTCCAGTCGAAATCTTAGACTATCATACTCATAGATTGAGGAACAAAGAAGTCCCTCTAGTTAAAGTTTTTGGCAAAATCAATCCGTTGAGGGAGCTACTTTGGAAGTAGAACCAGATATGCATACCAAGTACCCTCCCATTCCCCCGCCAACTCAGATCAATCTCAATGTAATAGTTCTTCTTAAGCTTACTCATTTTCATGATTAGTGTTAAGTACTAACTTAGTTTACCATGTTAGTCATGGTATCAAGTACCTCTGCTTATTCAGTCATGGATTCATGTATCAGATTAGTTATATAGTTATGCATCAGAGATGCATTCTCATTGTGAGAAAACATAGTTTTTCAGAACTTTCAGTTATGTATTTATGAATGAGTTACGCAGGCATCAGATATGCATGTTTAGCATTTTATGTTCAGCTTATCAGTCATGTCCGTCATGAGATCATGTTCCTGTTATTAATGTTCAGCTTATTGTTTTCCTTCTCAGTCCATCTCATTTGGGGACGAATGTCTCAAGGGGTAGATACATAATACCCATGCTTTTTCTTTGCTTGAAAACCATCTCAAGGATGTTAGAACTTGTTTTGAAATAATAATTCATTCTTAATAATAATTTCCTATCATGTGGTAAATTGAATAAGCTATCCATTAATATATAATTCGCCCAAATTTGACACCTGGGAAAAGAGTTAGGTACTTTTTAGTAAGGCAGTGTCTGACCAGAGCCCTCAGCGCGTGATGTATATAGATCAAATGGCAATTGTAAATTTCCAGTATTTCTCCACAATATTAGCGTGTCGTGCCAAGCTTCCAGGTCATAGACAAGGTGGCAAAGCGATAGCTTCGCATCTTGCCACCGTGAAATTTCTCATTTGTCAATTTCCAGTGACTTGGAGCGAAAGGGCATTATTTTGGAAATTTTCCCCCCTATATTAACTTCCAAACCCCGGATTTTAGCCCTTATTCATCCAAAATATTAATATTTTACCTCGAACTCATCATCAGCATGATTTAGTTTGGGTCATTATAGACAGGATAACCAAATTATCTCATTTCCTTCCTATTCATACCTCTTATTCAGTCGACGATTATGCCAGACTCTACATCAAGGAGTTGGTCAAGTTGGATGGTGTTTCACTATCTATTTTCTCAAACAGAGGTTCTTAGTTCACCTCTCATTTCTAGAAAGCATTACGAAAGGTTCTTGGTACCCAAATTCAACTCAGTACCGCCTTTCATCCTCAGACAGATTGTAAAGCAGAAAGGACCGTTCAGACATAAAATGATAGGCTAAGGTCATGTGCAATTGATTTCAAGGAAAGTTAGGCTGACCACTTTTCTTTGATTGAGTTTGCATACAACTACAACTATCATTCCAGTATTCAGATAGCTCTATTCAAAGCTCTCTATAGTAGGAGATGTAAATCTCTATTTTGTTGGTTCAAAGTTGGTGAGGCCTCTGTCATAGGGCCTGACTTGGTATTCAACGCTTTAGGGAAAGTCCAGTTGATCAAAGAAAGACTCTGGGCTGCTGAGAGCCTATAGAAGTCTTATGCAGATGTTCGTAAAAAAAATCTGGTGTTTGAGATTGGTGATTATGTCTACTTCAAGATCTATCCAATAAAGGGAGTGAAGAGATTCGGTAAGAAGGGAACTCTCATTAAGATTCTCAATCATTTCGGAAATATAGCTTAGTGCTCGAATTTCCTACAGATCTACCCTCAGTTCATTTAGTTTTTCATGTCAAGAAATGCATTGGTTACCCATTAGTAGTAGTCCGTATTCATAGCATCGATGATCAGAACAGCCTCTCTTATGAAGAGATTCCAGTCGAAATCCTATACTATCATACTTGTAGATTAAGAAACAAAGAAGCCCCTCTAGTTAAAGTTCTTTGGTGAAATCAGTCCGTCGAGGGAGCTACTTGGGAAGCAGAAGCAGATATAATTACTAAGTACCCGTACCTTTTCCCCGCTTACTCAGATCAAGCTCAAGGTAATAGTTCTCCTTAAGCTTACTCAGTTTCATGATTAGTGTGCGTAACTAACTTAGTATACCATGATAATATTGGTATCAATTACCACCGCATATTCAATCATACAATCATGTATTTGATCTGTTATGTAGTTTTGCATCAGACATGCATTCTCATTATGAGAAAACTTAGTTCTTTAGAATTTTCAGTTCGGTATTTATTAATCAGTTACGCGTGCATCTATTATGTATGTTCATTATGTTATGTTTATCTTTTTGGTCACGTCCGTCATGATATTATGTTCCAATTATTCATCTTCAGCTCGTTGTTTCCCTTCTCAGTTAGTCTCATTAAGGATGAATTTTCTTTAGGTGAATATATCTTAATATCTGTGCTTTTTCTTAGCTTGAAAATCATCTCAAGGATGTTAGAACATGCTTTGATATAATAATTCATTCTTATACATTTCTATAATTTTCTTTTCCCATCACGAGGGAAATTAAATAAGATTTCTATTCCTTAGGGATTCAACTCCTTAGGGAAAGTCCAGTTAATTAGAGAAAAACTCCGGGCTGCTGAGAGCCCACAAAAATCTTATGTAGATTTTTGTAGCAAAGATCTCGAGTTTGAGATTGGTGATCATTTCTACCTTAATATCACTCTATTAAAGGGACTAAAAAGATTCAGCAAGTAGGGAAAACCCAGTCCCCGATAGATTCGTCCCTTCTAGATTCTCAGTCATTTTAGAAAGGTAGCTTATGAGTTCAAAATGCCTTCAGATCTAGCCTCAGTTCATCCATTCTTTTATGTCTCTTTGCTCAAGAAGTGAATTGGTGACCAATTAGTCTTAGCCCCTATTCAGACCATCGATGTTCAGAACAACCTCTCTTATGAAAAAATTCTAGTAGAAATCCTAGACTATCATACTGATAGATTGAGGAAAAAAGATGTCCCTTTAGTTAAAGTTCTTTGGCGAAATCAATCCATCAAGGGAGATACTTGGGAAGCAAAAGCAAATATGTATACCAAGAACCCTCACTTTTTCCCCGCCAACTCAGATCAAGCTCAAGGTAATAGTTCTTCTTCAGCTTACTCAGTTTCTTGATTAGTGTACATCACTAAATAGTATACCATGATAATCATTGTAGCAAGTACCACTGTATATTCAGTCATGCATTATTGTATCAGATCGGTTATAGAGTTATACATCAGACATGTATTCTCATTGTGAGAAAACTTAATTCTTCAGAACTTTCAGTTATGCATTTATGAATCAATTACGCATACATCAGATATGCATGTTTAGTATGTTATGTTCATCTTGTCAGTAACGTTCACCATGAAATCATGTTCTAGTTATTCATGTTCAACTCATCATTTTCCCTCTCAATCAGTCTAATTCGAGGATGAATGTTCTTAAGAGGGAGATATCATAATATCCGTGCTTTCATGCTTTTTCATAGCTTGAAAATCATCTGCAGGATGTTAAAACTTGCTTTGTAATACAACAACAGTTATCATTCCAGTACTAAGTAGGCTCAATTCGAAGCTCTCTATGGTAGGATATGTAGATCTCTGATTGGAAGATTTGAAGTTAGTGAGGCCTCAGTCTTAGGGATTGACTTGGTATTTGATGCCTCAGGGAATTTCCAGTTGATCAGAGAAAGACTTCGGGCTGTTGAGAGGCGATAGAAGTCTTATGCAGATGTTCAGAGGAAAGATCTTGAGTTTGATATTGGTGATCATGTCTACCTCCATATCTCTCCTATGAAGGGAGTGAAGAGATTCGGCAAGAAGGGAAAACTCAATCCCGGATATGTTGGTCCCTTTAAGATACTCAGTCATTTCGACAAGGTATCTTATTAGTTTGAATTGCCTTCAAATCTAGCTTTAGTTCATCCAGTCTTTGATGTCTCTTTGCTCAAGAAGTGCATAGGTAACCATTCATTCGTAGCCCCTATTTGGAGCATTGATATTCAGAACAGCCTCACTTATGAAGAGATTCCAGTCGAAATCCTAGACTATCATACTCGTTGATTGATGAACAAAAAAGTTCCTCTAGTTAAATTTCTTTGGTGAAATCAGTCCATTGAGGGAGCTACATGGGAAGCATAAGCAGATATGCGTACCAAGTACCCTCACCTTTTCCTAGACAACTTAGATCAAGCTCAAGGTAATAGTTCTCCTTAAGCTTACTCAGTTTCATGATTAGTGTGCATCACTAACTAAGTATACCATTATAATCTTGTTATCAATTACCACCGTATATTCAGTTAACCATTCATGTATCAGGTCAGTTACATAGTTATGCCTCAGACATGCATTCTAATTGTGAGAAAACTTAGTTCTTTCAAAACTTTAAGTTATGCATATATGAACCAGTTACGCATGCATCAGATATGCATGTTCTGTATGTTATATTCATCTTGTCAGTCACATCCATCATAAGATAATGTTCCAATTATTTATGTTTAGCTTATTGTTTTCCCTCTCAGTCAGTCTCATTCGAGGACTAATGTTCTCAAGGTGGATATATCGTAATACCCGTGCTTTTTCTTAGCTTTAAAATAATATCAAGGATGTTAGAACTTTCTTTGAAATAATAATTCATTCCTATTCACATGGTTTTTCCATAATTTTCTATCCTATTATATGGGAAATTAAATAAGCTTTCTGTCGATATATAATTCATCCAAATTCGATACTCGGGTAAAGAGTTAGGTCTTTTTTAGTGAGACAGTGTCTAACCTTAGCCTTCAGAGTGTCGCTGATATAGCTCAAATGGAAATTGTGAATTTCCAGCATTGCTCCGCGATACTGGTATGTCACGCTAAACTTCCATGTCATAGAGAAGGTGGTAATGCAATATCTCTGCGTTGCGCCACAGAGAAATTTCTCATTTGTCAATTTCTAGTGACTTGGCGGGAAAGGGCCCAATTTGGGAAATTTTAATGAAAATTAAATTACTTTTTCATGATTAAAAAGGTAAATTTGCCCCTGTATAAGCTTCCAAACCCGGGATTTAGCCTTTATTCATCCAAATATTGATGTTTTGCCTCAAACTCATCATCAGCATAATTTAGTTTGGGTCATTGGGAACAGGATGACCGAATCTGCTCATTTACTTCTGGTTCATACCTCCTATTCACTTGAGGATTATGCTAGACTTTACATCAAGGAGTTGGTGTGATTTTACGGTGTCAAACAGAGGTACCCGGTTGACCTCTCATTTCTGGAAAGCATTCAAGAAGGATCTATGTACCCAAATTCATCTCGTTACAACCTTTCATCCACGGATAGATGGTCAAGCAGAAAGGACCATTCAGACGTTAGAAGATATGCTAAGGGCATGTGAAATTTATTTCAAGGGATGTTGGGATGACTACTTGGCTTTGATTGAATTTGTATTTAACAACAGCTATCATTCTAGTATTCTGATGGCTCCATCGAAGATCTCTATGGTAGGAGATGTAGATCTCCAATTGGTTGGTTCAAATTTAGTGAGGCCTCTATCACAGAGCCTGACTTTGTATTCGACGCCTTAGCGAAAGTCCAGTTGATCAGAGAAAGAATTTGGGCTGTTGAGAGCCGAAAGAAGTCTTTTGTAGATATTTATAGGAAATATCTCGAGTTTGAGATTGGTGATCTTTTCTACCTCAAGATCTCTCCTATGAAAAGAATGACGAGATTTGGCAAGAAGGGAAAACTTAGTCCCTAATAAGTTGGTCCGTTCAAGATTAATAGTCGTTTTGACAAGGTAGCTTATGAGCTTGAATTTCCTTCAGATATAGCCTTAGTTCATCCAGTGTTTCATGTCTCTTTGCTCAAGAAGTGCATAGGTGACAAATCAGTCGTAGCCCCTATTCAGAGCATCGATGTTCAGAACAGTCTCTCTTATGAAGAGATTCTAGTTGAAATACTTGACTATTATATTCGTAGATTGAGGAACAAAGAAGTCCTTCTAGTTATAGTTCTTTGGAAAAATCCGTCCATCGAGGGAGCTACTTGGGAAGCAGAAGCATATATGCGTACCAAGTACCCTCACCTTTTCCCCGCCAACTCAGATCAAACTCAAGGTAATAGATCTCCTTAAGCTTACTAAGTTTGATGATTAGTGTGCATTACTAACTTAGTATACCATAATAATCTTGGTATAAAGTACCACCGCACATTCAGTCATGAATTCATGTATCAGATCGGTTATATAGTTATGCATCAGACATGCATTCTCATTGAGAGAAAACTTAGTTCTTCAGAACTTTCAGTTATGCATTTATGAATGAGTTACGCAGGCATCAGATATGCATGTTCAGTATGTTATGTTCAGCTTGTCAGTCATGTCCGTCATGAAATCATGTTCCAGTTATTCATGTTAAGCTCATTGTTTTCCCTCTCAGTCAATTTCATTCGAGTACGAATATTCTGAGGGGGGAGATATCGTAATAGCCATGCTTTTTCTTAGCTTAAAAATAATATCAAGCATGTTAGAACTTTATTTTAAATAATATTTTATGCATATACATATGGTATTTCCAAAATTTTCTATTCCTATCATGTGTGAAATTTAATAAGCTTTCCATCGATATATAATTTGCCCAAATTCGACGCCCGGGCGAAGAGTTAGGTCCTTTTAGTGAGACAGTGTTTGACTTGAGCCTTCAGCGCATCATGGAGATAGCTCAAATGGCAATTGTCAATTTCTGGTGTTGCTCCGTGATACTAGCATGCCGCGCATAACTTCCAGGTTGTAGGTAAGGTGGCAACGCAATAGCTCCGTGTCGCGCCATCATAAAATTTCTCATTTTTTAATTTCCAATGACTTGGCGTGATGGTGGCGTATCGTGCCAAGGGCCCAATTTGGGAAATTTTACTGAAAATTAAATTATGTGACTAAGGTTAAAAGGATTGATTTTGACCCCTATATAAGCTTCTAAACATGGGATTTAACATAATTTAGTTTTGGTCATTGTAGACGAGATAACCAAATCAGCTCATTTCCTTTCGGTTCATACCTCTTATTCAGCCGAGGATTATGCCTACTCTAGATCAAGGAGTTTGTCAGATTACACGGTGTTCTGTTATCTATTATCTCAGATAGGTACCCGATTCATATTTCATTTCTGGAAAGTATTCCAAAAGGGACTTGGTACCCAAATTCATCTCAGTACAGGATTTCATTCTTAGACAGATGGTCAAATAGAAAAGACCATTCAGACGTTAGATGATATGCTAAGGGCGTGTGAAATTGATTTCAAGGAAAGTTCGGATGACCTCTTTGCTTTAAATTATTTTGCATACAACAACACCTATCATTCAGTATTAGATGGCTACATTGGAAGCTCTCTTTGGTAGGAGATGTAGATCTCCGATTGGTTGGTTCGAAGTTAGTGTGGCCTCAGTCATAGGGTCTGACTTTGTATTCGAAAACTTAGGGAAAGTCCAGTTGATCAGGGAAGACTCCATCCTGCTAAGAGCTGACAGAAATATTATGCAGGTGTTTGTAGAAAAGATCTCCAGTTTGATATTGGTGATCATTTCTACCTCAATATCTCTCCTATGAAAGGAGTGATGAGATTCGGTAAAAAGGGAAAACTCAGTCCTTGATATGTTAGTCCCTTGAACATTCTCAATCATTTTGGCAAGGTAGCTTATGAGCTCGAATTCCCTTCATATCTAGCCTCCGTTTGCCAGTCTTTTTTGTCTCTTTTCTCAAGAAGTCCATAGGTGAACCATCAATCGTAGTCCCTATTAATATCATCGATGTTCAGAACAGCCTCTCTTATGAAGAGATTCCAGTCGAAATCCTAGACTATCATACTCGTAGATTGAGGAACAAAGAAGTCCCTCTAGTTAAATTTCTTTGCCAAAATCAGGCCATCGAGGGAGCTACTTGGGAATCAGAAGCAAATATGTGTACCAAGTACCCTCACCTTTTCCCCTCCAACTCAGATCAAGATCAAGGTAATAGTTCTCCTTAAGCTTACTTAGTCTCATGATTAGTGTGCATCACTAACTAAGTATACCATGATAATCTTTTTATCAAGTTCCACCACATATTCCATCATGCATTCATGTATCAGATCTATCATATAGTTATGGATTGGACATGCATTCTTATTGTGAGAAAACTTAGTTCTTCAGAACTTTCAGTTATGCATTTATGAACCAGTCACGCATACATCAAATATGCATGTTCAGTATGTAATGTTCAGCTTGTCAGTCACATCCGTCATGCGATCATGTTCTAGTTATTTGTGTTCAGCTTATTGTTTTCCCTCTCAGTCAGTCTCACTCGAGGATGAAAGTTCTCAATGGGGAGATATCGTAATACCCGTGCTTTTTCTTTGTTTGAAAGTAACATCAAGGATATTATAACTTTCAAATAATAATTCATTCTTATACATGTTGTATTTCCATAATTTTCTTATCCTATCATGTGGAAAATTGAATAAGGTTTCCATCGTTATATAATTCACCAAAATCGGACACCCGGGCGAAGTGTTAGGTCCTCTTTAGTGAGATAGTGTCTGACCTGAGCCTTCAGAGCATCGCGGAGATAGCTCAAATTGAATTTATTAATTTCCAGTATTACTTCGTGATACTATCACGTCACGCCAAACTTCCATGTCATAGACAAGGTGGCTACAGGAAGCTCTGCATCGCGCCACCGTGAATTTTCTCATTTTTCAATTTCCATTGACTTAGCGCGAAAGCCCCCAATTCAAGAAATTTTACTGAAAATTAAATTACTTGTCCAGGGTTAAAAGGGTCAATCTTCCAGCCTATATAAGCTTCCAAACCCGAGATTTAGCCCTTATTTATCCAAAATATTGATGTTTTGCCTTAAACTTGTCATCAGCATGATTTAGTATAGGTCATTGTAGACAGGATAAACAAATTTACTCATTTCCTTCCATTTCATAGCTTTTATTCAATAGAGGATTACGACAGACTCTACATTAAGGAGTTGTCAGATTGCATGGTGTTTCATTATCTATTTTCTCAAATAGAGGTACCCGGTTCACCTTTCATTTCTGGAAGCATTCTAAAAGGGTCTTTGTACAAAAATTTATCTTAGTACAACCTTTCATCCTCAGACAGATGATCAAGCTGAAAGGACCATTCAAACGTTAGAAGATATGCTAACGGCATGTGCAATTGATTTCAAGGGGAGTTAGGATGACCACTTTTTTTGACTAAGTTTGCATACAACAACAGCTATTATTCCTGTATTCCAATGGCTCCATTCTAAGCTCTCTAAGGTAGGAGATGAAAATCTCTGATTGGTTGATTCAAATTAAGTGAGGCCTCAGTTATAAGGCCTGACGTGGTATTCGACGCCTTAGGGAAAATCCAATTGATCAGAAAATGACTCTGGGTTGCTGAGAGCCAATAGAAGTCCTATGCAGATATACGTAGGAAAGATCTCAATTTTGAGATTAGTGATCATGTCTACCTCTAGATCTCTCCTATGAAGGGAATGAAGTGATTAGCAAGAAGGGAAACCTCTGTCCCCGATATATTAGTCTCTTTAAGATTCTTAGTCATTTCGACAAGCTAGCTTATGAGATTGAATTGCCTTCAAATCTAGCGTCAGTTCATCCCATCTTTCATATCTCTTTGCTCAAGAAGTGCATAAGTGAACAATCAGTCATAGCCCCTATTCGGAGCAACAATGTTCAGAATAACCTCTCTTATGAAGATATTCCAGTTGCAATCATAGACTATCATACTCATAGATTGAGGAACAAAGAAGTCCCTCTAGTTAAATTTCATTGGAGAAATAAGTCTGTCGAGGGAGATACTTGGGAAGAAGAAGCATATATGCTTACCAAGTACCCTCACCTTTTCCCCGCCAACTCAGGTCAAGCTCAAGGTAATAGTTCTCCTTAAGCTTACGCAGTTTCATGATTAGTGTGAATCACTAACTAAGCATACCATGATAATCTTGGTGTCAAGTACCACCGCATATTCATTCATAAATTCATGAATCAAATTAGTTATATAGTTATGCATCAGACATGCATTCTTATTGTCTGAATACTTAGTTCTTGAGAACTTTCAGTTATGCATTTGTGAACCAGTTACGCATGCATCAAATATGCATGTTCAGTATGTAATGTTCAGCTTGTCAGTCACGTCCGTCATGCGATAATGTTCTAGTTATTCATTTTCAGCTTATTATTTTCCCTCTCAGTCAGTTTCATTCGAGGATGAAAGATCTCAATGGGGAGATATCATAATACCCGTGTTTTTTCTTAGTTTGAAAGTAACATCAAGGATGTTATAACTTTATTTAAAATAAGAATTCATTCTTATACATGTTTTATTTCAGTAATTTTCTCATCCTATCACGTGGGAAATTGAATAAGCTTTCCATCTATATATCATTGGCCCAAATCGGACACCCGGGCGAAGAGTTAGATCCTCTTTAGTGAGACAGTGCCTAACCTGAGCCTTCAGAGCATCGCGGAGACAACGCAAATTGTAATTATTAACTTACAGTATTGCTCCATGATACTGGCGCATCACACCAAACTTCCATGCCATAGACAAGGTGGCAACGCGATAGCTACGCATCGCGCCACCATGAAATTTCTCATTTGTCAATTTCCAGTGACTTGGCACGAAAGGGCCCAATTCGGGAAATTTTACTAAAAATTAAATTACTTGTCCAGGGTTAAAAGGGTCAATTTTCCACCATATATATGTTTCCAAACCAAAGATTTAGCCTTATTTATCCAAAATATTGATGTTTTTTCTTAAAGTTGTCATCAGTATGATTTAGTTTGGGTCATTATAGACTAGATGAACAAATTAGCTCATTTCCATCCGTTTCATACCTCTTATTCCACAGAGGATTACGCCAGAATCTACATCATGGAGTTGCTCAGATTGCACAGTGTTTCGTTATCTATTTTCTCAAAAAGAGGTACCCGGTTCACCTTTCATTTCTGGAAAGCATTCCAAAAAGGTCTTTGTACCTAAATTTATCTCAGTACAGCCTTTCCTCCTCGGACAGATGGTCAAGCTGAAAGGACTATTTAGACTTTAGAAGATATGCTAAGGGCGTGTGTAATTGATTTCAAGAGATGTTGGGATGACCACTTTCCTTTGATTGAGTTTGTATACAACAACAACTATCATTACAGTATTCAAATGGCTCCATTCTAATCTTTCTATGGTAGAAGGTAAAGATCTCCGATTTGTTGGTTCAAAGTTAGTGAGGCCTCAGTCATTTTCCCTGACTTGGTATTCGACGCCTTAGGAAAAGGAAAGATCTCGAGTCTGAGATAAGTGATCATGTCTACCTCCAGATTTCTCCTATGAAGGGAGTGAAAAGATTCGACAAGAAGGGAAAACTCAGTCTCCGATATATTAGTCTCTTCAAGATTCTTAGTCATTTCGACAAGGTAGGTTATGAGATCGAATTACTTTTAGATCTAGCCTCAGTTCATCCACTCTTTCATGTCTCTTTGCTCAAGAAGTGCTTAGGTGACCAATCAGTTGTAGCCCTTTTTTGGAGGATCGATGTTCAGAACAGCCTCTCTTATGAAGAGATTCCATTCGAAATCCAAGACTATTATATTCGTAGATTGAGGAACAAAGAAGTCCCTCTAGTTAAAGTTCTTTGGTAAAATCAGTCCATCAAGGGAGCTACTTGGGAAGCAGAAGCATATATGCATTCCAAGTACCCTCACCTTTTCCCGGCCAACTCAGATTAAGGTCAACGTAATAGTTCTCTTTAATATTACCCACTTTCGTGATTAGTGTGCATCACTAACTTAGTATACCATGATAATCATGGAATTAAGTACCACCGTATATTTATTTATGCATTCATATATCAGATAAGTTATATAGTTATTCATCAGACATGCATTCTTATTGTGAGAAAACTTTGTTCTTCAGAACTTTCAGTTATACATTTATTAATCAATTACGCATGCATCAACTATGCATTTCAGTATGTTATGTTCATCTTGTCAGTCCGTCCGTTATGAGATCATGTTCCAGTTATTCATGTTTAGCTCATTGTTTTCCCTCTCAGTAAGTCTCATTCGAGCGCGAATGTTCTGTATGGGGAGATATCATAATACCCATGCTTTTTCTTTGCTTGAAAATAATATCAAGGATGTTAGAACTTTCTTTGAAATAATAATTCATTCTTGTACACTAGGTATTACCATATTTTGCTTATCCTATCACGTGCGAAATTGAATAATCTTTCCATCGATAAATAATTTTTCCAAATCCAACACCCGAGTGAAGAGTTAGGTCCTTTCTAGTGAGACTGTGTTTGACCTGACCCTTAAGCGCATCGCAGAGATTGCTCAAATGGAAATTGTCAATTTCCAGTGTTGCTTTGCATTACTGGCGCATCGTGCCAAACTTCCAGGTCAAAGACAAGGTAACAACGCGATAGCTCTGTGTTGTGCCACCATGAAATTTATCATTTATCAACCTCCAGTGACTTGGCACAAAAGTGCCCAATTTGAGAAATTTTACTAAAAATTAAATGATGTGTCCATGGTTAAAAGGGTCAATTTTCCCCCTATATAATCGTCCGAACCCGAGATTTAGCCCATATTAATAAAAAATATTAATATTTTGCCTCGAAATCATCATCAGCATGATTTAGTTTGGGTCAATATAGACAGAATGACCAAATCTTCTCCTCTCCTACATGTTCATACCTCTTATTAAGTATAGGATTACGTTAGACTCTACATTAAGGAGTAGGTCAGATTGGACGGTGATCCATTACCTATTTTCTAAAATAGAGGTAGCCAGTTCACCTTTTATTTCTGGAAAGCATTCCAAAAGGGTCTTGCTACCCTAATTCATCTTAGTACAGCGTTTCATCCTCATGCAGATGGTCAAGTAGAAAGGACTATTCAGACATTAGAAGATATGCTAAGGGTGTGTGCAATTGATTTCAAGGAAAGTTGGGATGACCACTTGTATTTGATTGAGTTTGCATACAACAACAGATATCATCCCAGTCTTTAGATGACTCCATTCGAAGCTCTCTTAGGTAGAAGATGTAGATCTCCAATTGGTTGGTTCGAAGTTAGTGAGGCCTCAATCATAAGGCCTGACTTGGTATTCGATGCCTTAGGGAAAGTGCAGTCGTTCAGAGAAAGACTTCGGGCTGCTGAGAGCCAACAGAAGTTTTATGCAGATGTTCGTAGAAAAGATCCTGAGTTTGCGATTGGTGATCATCTCTACCTCAAGATCTCTCCTATGAAGGGAGTGAAGAGATTCGTCAAGAAGGGAAAACTCAGTCCCCGATATGTTGGTTCATTTAAGATTCTCAGTCATTTTGGCATGGTAGATTATGTTCTTAAATTGCCTTCAGATCAATCCTCAGTTCCTCTAGTCTTTCATTTCTCTTTGATCAAGAAGTGCATAGGTGACTCATCAGTTGTAGTCCCTATTCAGAGCATCGATGTTCAGAACAGCCACTCTTATGAAGAGATTCAAGTCGAAATCCTGGACTACTCATTGATTGAGGGACAAAGGAGTCCCTCTAGTTAAAGTTCTTTGGAGATATCAGTCCGTCGATGGAGCTACCTGGGAAGAAGAAGTAGACATGTGTACAAAGTACCCTCACCTTTTCCCCGCCAACTCAGATCAAGCTCAAGGTAATAGTTCTCCACAAGCTTACTCAGTTTCATGATTAGTGTGCATCACTAACTTAGTATACCATGATAATCTTGGTATCAAGTACCACCAAATGTTCATTCTTGAATTCATATATTTGATTAGTTATATATTTATGCATCAGACATACCTTCTCATTGTAAGAAAACTTAGTTTTTCAGAACTTTTAGTTATGCATTTATGAATCAGTTACGTATGCATTACATATTCATGTTCAGTATGTTATGTTCAGCTTTTCATTCACATCCGTCACGAGATCATGTTCCAGTCATTCATGTTCAGCTCATTGTTTTCCCTCTCCAACGGTCTCATTCTAGGACGAATGTTCTCAAGAGGGATATATCATAACACGCTTGTTTTTTCATAGCTTGAAATTAATATAAAGGATGTGAAAACTTTCTTTGAATTAAGAATTCATTCATACACATGGTATTTCTATAAATTGCTCCTCCTATTACGTGGTAAATTGAATAAGCTCTCAATCAATATATAATTCACCCAAATCCGACACCCTAGCAAAGAGTTACATCCTTTTTAGCTAGACAACGTTGAACTGAGCCTTCAGCACGTCACGGAGATAACTCAATTTGCACTGTTTCTCCACAATACTGGTGTGTAACACCAAACTTCCAGGTCATAGACAAGGTGGCAATTCGATAGCTCTGTATCGCGCTACTGTGAAATTTCTCATTTGTCAATTTCCAGTGACTTGGCACGAAAAGGCCCAATTCGGGAAATTTTACTAAAAATTAAATTACATGTCAAGGGCTAAAATGGTCAACTTTCGTCCAATATAAGCTTCCAAACATGGGATTTAGCCCTTATTCATCCAGAATATTGATGTTTTGCCTCAAACTCATCATCAATATGATTTAGTTTGGGTCATTGTAGATAGGATGACCAAATCTACTTATTTCCTTTAGGTTCATACCTCTTATTCAGCCAAGGATTATGCTAGACTCTACATCAAGGAGTTGGTCAGATTGTACGGTGTTCTATTATATATTTTCTCAAACAGACGTACCCAATTCACCTCTCATTTTTGGAAAGCATTCCAAAAGGGTCTTCCTACCCAAATTCATCTCAATACAGCCTTTCATCCACTGATAGATGGTCAAGCAGAAAGGACCATTCAGACATTAGAAGATATGCTAAGGGCGTGTGCAATTAATTTTAAAAGTAGTTGGGATGACTACTTTCCTTTGATTGAGTTAGCATACAACAAAATCTATCATTCCAGTATTCAGATAAACCATTTGTAGCTCTCTGTGGTAGGAAATGAAGATATCCGATTGGTTGGTTTGAAGTTAGTGAGGTCTCAGTCATAGGGTCTGACTTGGTGTTCGACTCCTTAGGGAAAGTCCAGTTGATCAGAGTAAGACTCTGGGCTACTGGGAGCCAACAGAAGTCTTATGCAGATTTTCGTAGTAACGATCTTGATTTTGATATTGGTGATCATGTCTACCTCAAGATCTCTCCTATGAAAAGAGTTAAGATATTATGAATGAAGGGAAAACTCAGTCCCCGATATGTTGGTGGTCCCTTCAAGATTCTTAGTGATTTTAGTAAGGTAGCTTATGAGTTTGAATTGCCATCAGAACTAGCCTTATTTCATCCATTATGTCATGTCTCTTTGCTCAAGAAGTGTGTAGGTGACCAATCAATCGTAGCCCCTATTTAGAGCATCGATGTTTAGAACATCCTCTCTTATGAAGAGATTCCAATCGAAATCCTTGGCTATCATACTCATAGATTGAGGAACAAAGAAGTCCCTCTAGTTAAAGTTCTTTGGAAAAATTAGTCCATCAAGGGAGCTACTTAGGTAGCAGAAGCAGATTTCCTTACCAAGTTGTAATGCCCCACAAAATCTTTTTCCAGTCTGAGCCTCAGAGTGTATTTAGTAGAGCAAAAATCCGAGTCAAAGTGTTTCAGAAATATCCTCCCAAGTATTAAATACTTTGAATTGTATGGGAATCTATTTGAGTAGGAATTAAGATCATAGAGGTCCCCTAACTCATGGTCGAGTTAAAAACTTTCCTATCGTTCAAGTTTTAGTGACCGTCAAAATTTGGGTCAACTTCAATCGACTATATCTCCTTGTATATATCAAATTAGAGGACCTAGTATATATCAAATGAAATTTCTTTGAAATATCCTTCCAAATATACCAATTTTGTCAAAAACAAATATTGGAGAAATGAGTTAAGCCCATTTTACTCCAGCATGTCTGGCTGGAAAACTGGTGATGACATTCATGATAAGCTATCATGCCCGCGATGGCCTATCACCAATGTCGTCAGACTTGGCCAGATTTTTTACCCCAGTGACAACATTTTGTGATAAGATATCACGCCCGTGATGGCCTATCACCAATGTCGGTTTTCTTAACCAAAAACTCAAAATTTCTTTTTTTATGACAATTCGTGACAGCCTATTACCAAATTGACGGCCGGACTCGAATGTCGTCAAGAATATTTTTCCAACAATTTAAGGGAATTTTTGCAAGGGTATTTGGATCATTTCTCACTTTTTTTTAGCCTCTATAAATATGAGGAACCCTTATTCAAACCCTAATTTCTCCATTTCTCTTCCAAATCTCTAAAGAAAGAATATCTAGGGTTTCAATTCAAGAACCCTAATCTTCCAAAAATCATCCGTAAATTCTTCAAGATTTCTTTAAGAATAAAGTTCCTCATAGTGTAGGCTTCAAGAATTATTTATTAAAAGTTTCGATAGAGTCTCAAGCATTAGATTTCATTCGACTTCAAAGGTTAAGGTATCTGGATAGTGATTCTTGGGTCCCTTTCATCCAAGAAGCTCAAGAACCCTTTTCAAAACTAAAATATTTTTATGTTTATGAGTTGTTAATGATTTGTATGAGTTGAAATTGATGTTTAATGTGATTTTGAGTTTTGATTTATGTTTGCCTATAAAAATTATGAGCTTTGACCCTAGTATGTGGAATTCATGTGAGGTTTGTGATAGACCCTCTTGAAGTTGTTTTCTATTTGATATGTTCATGACTTTTAGGTGTAGAAATTTTTAAATAAGCGAAGCATTTACCCCATAGGTTTGATAAAGAGTTTAGGTGAAGCATAAGGGCCACTTAGTATGTTGAATAAAGAAGCCCCAAATTGAGAACTAGTCCACGCATGCCTAATATTGGATAAAATGCCTTAGTGAGTGAAATGTGCCAACATAGCATGAAATCTCCATGCAGGTGTAAAATTGGTCTTGTCTAGTGGTTGTTAAAGAACCCTAGCGAACAAGTCGAGACATGATCGTTGTAACTTCATAGATTAAGTTCTCTTTTATATATGCTAAGTGTTTAATACAAGGCAAGTGGTTAGCAAGTAAGTTGTGACATGATAGTATGAAGTTTCTCCAAGCCTTGTGATATCCAAACAAGTGCCAAAATTGATATAGATATGAAATAGTTGTGGTAAAACCTTGTTGAATGGAGGACGATCTAGTAGCATGTTTCCCCTATATTATTATATGATTATGATTCCGAGATGCTTAAAGTGACCCCTTGGCGACTATAATGACGAATAGACATTTGTGATTCCTAATTACTTAAAGAGTTGTGTTAATAATTGGGAAGATGCTTTAATGATTATGATAATGTATGAATAATTGTGATGAATGAATGATTGTGATGAGAAATGAATAATTCTGCTTTACTTTTTTGCTATTGAGTCCTGGGGGTATTTATACCCGATAATAGAGCTGTTGTCTAGAGCCCGTGTTAGTATCTCCATAACTCCAGTCGAGCCATGATTATCAAAAGTCAGTGAACGATACAACTATGTATCCTCAGACAAGTCAGAACGTAAAAAAACTCAGTAATCTCAGTTATCTCTGTAATCTCTGTATCGCTAATAATCTAGCCTCAGTCCTATAATCAGATCAGATCTAATACTATTCAAGTCTAATCTCAGAATTGATTTAAGTAATCTATTCAAGCTCTGTATCGTCAGTCAAATACCATAATTTGATACCTTTTCCGTCAAATACAAAACTAAGTAATCTCAGCGTAACTTAGTCAGATCTTTTGAGAAGCATGATCAGTAACAAACTTAGTTCAGTTGTTTTTAGTTGAGAATTTAGTTCAGAGTCTTTAAGTAGGGAGTAAAAGCTAGCACCGAGCAAGGGAAGGGATGACAGCTCTCCCGTCAGAGAGGACGAGTCATTAGGAGCAATCCCTGAACTTCAAAACTACGTAGCCAGCGTAGGATGCAGTAGTCTTCCATCAGTAGAGGTTGTCACCGTCAGAGAGATTTGACTATCATATTTCCTCAAGCTGACTTTCTGCAATGGTCATCCCGTCAGAGAGGCTTGACCATAAAGGTCTTTACCTGTGGCACGGTATTGACACCCTTCTAGCTAGGGTCACAGGTTAGACCCCACCTATGGTAGGTTGGGGTATGTCGGTTAAGGAACTACTTCCTACAGTTGCAGTTTCAATATCACTCTTTAGAAATCAGGACTGTGTGGTACAGTTGTCTAACCCAGTATAGAACTCAGATAGTTCCATTGGTTCATGGACCATTCCATCAGATAGGCTTGCTCTTATATGTAGATGCTTATTATCATTACTAGAGATCTCCCGTCAGAGAGGCTTAATCTCAGTCTTAGACCATATTGGGTATTCTTATTAACATATCTAGAGATCTCCCGTCAGATAGGCTTGATCTCAATCTCAGATTCTTTATTCTATTGAGTATTCTTGTTGTCAGATTTTGGACATGATCATACTTCTTATCATTGATAATCACTTCCAAAATAATCTGTTAGAAAAGTTGATCTCTAATTTTTTTCAGTCGAAAGCAGTAAGCTCAGAATTTAGTCCTTGATGTAAGTACATCCAGATCTTCAGTTATTAGTATTAGATGAGTCAGTGATTCAGTATCTCAGTATTACTAGTAAGTTTAGTCTACAGTAAAGTAGTATCTTACTTGCAGTATATAGAGTTGCGATGATTGTGTTCATGGTCTGCGCATTCATGTATGTTTTCTCGTGCGGTATTTTCATGATTATTCAGTTTAGATATTGGACATGCATGAACCCTTGCATTATCCTACCCCATCTACATACTCAGTACATTCTTGTACTGATGCATTTACGCCATGGTGTTTTATTTGAAACCATAGGTTTAGAGGCACAGGATCTAGAGTATTCTCAGTAGTTCAGTCCAAGTCAGTAACAGTAGCAGTGAGTCCTCTTCTTTCGAGGATGAATCTCAGTTTACTTTTATTGCTTCAAACTTTATCTATTTTCAGTTGATGGAGCTAGTTGGTGACTTGTCCCATCAACTCCATAGTCCAGACAGTTTAGAGGCTTTTCAGACAGATGTTGTTGATGTGTATTATGAGTATTAATAGATGTGTTGAACCTTATCGCTATTTTTTTGAATTTATTTAAGATATTATATAGTATATAGGTACAGATATCAGTAAAGGGTTAGCATGCGGTCCTTCAGTGTCCTAATCACCGTGTGACGTCTCGGGATAGGATTTTGGGGTGTTACACAAGTACCATCACCTTTTCCCCGCCAACTCAGATCAATCTAAAGGTAATAGTTCTCCTTAAGCTTACTCAATTTCATGATTAGTGTGCGTCACTTAGTATACCATGATAATCTTATTAGCAAGTACCACCGCATATTTAGTCATGCATTCATGTATTAGTTCAGTTATATAGTAATGCATTGGACATGCATTCTCATTGTGAGAAAACTTAGGTCTTCAAAACTTTCAGTTATACATTTATGAATTAGTTACGCATGCATCAGATATGTATATTTAGTATGTTTTGTTTAGTTTGCTAGTCACGTCTGTTATGAGATCATGTTACAGTTATTCATGGTCAGCTCATTATTTTCCCTCTAAGTCAGTCTCATTTGAGGACGAATGTTCTCAAGGGGAAGATATCGTAATACCTGTGCTTTTTCTTAGCTTAAAAATAATATCAAGGATGTTAGAAGTTTTTTTGAAACAACAATTAGTTATTATACATATGTTATTCCATAATTTTCTCATCCTATCGCATGGGAAATTGAATAAGCTTTCCATCGATATATACTTTGCCTAAATCCGACACCCGGGCGTAGAGTTAGGTCCTTTTTTGTGAGACAATATCTGACCTAAGCCTTTAGTGCATCGCGAGATAGCTCAAATGGCAATTTTGAATTTCCAGTATTGCTCCAAGATACTAGAGCGTTACACCAAACTTCCAGGTTGTAGAAAAGGTGGCAATGTTATAGCTCTGACTCACGCCATTGTGAAATTTCTCATTTGTCAATTTCCAATGACTTGGCACAAAAGAGCCCAATTCGGGATATTTTATAGAAAATTAAATTACGTGTACAGGTTCCAAACCTAGGATTTAGCCCTTATTCATATAAAATATTAATGTTTTGGCTAAAACTCATCATTAGAAGGATTTAGTTTAGGTCATTATAGACAGGATGACCAAATTTGCTCATTTTCTTCTGGTTCATAACTCTTATTCAGCATAAGATTATGCCATACTCTACATCAATGAGTTGGTCAGATTGTACAGTGTTCCATTATCTATTTTCTTAAATTGAGGTACCCGGTTCACCTATCATTTCTAGAAAGCATTCCAAAAGGTTCATGCTACCAAAATTCATCTCAGTACAACCTTTCATCCTCAGATAGATGGACAAGCAGAAAAGACCATTCAGACGTTAGAAGAAATGTTAAGGAATTTCGTAATTGATTTCAAGGGAAGCTCGAATGACCACTTGTCTTTGATTAATTTTGTATACAACAACAGCTATCATTCCAGTATTCAGATAGCCCCATTCAAAGCTCTCTATGGTAGAACATGTAGATCTCCAATTGGTTGGTTCGAAGTTAGTGAGGCCTCAATCATAGGGCCTGACTTGGTATTGACGCCTTAGGGAAAGTACAGTTGATAAGAGAAAGACTCTGGGCTGCTGAGAGCCGACAGAATTCTTATGCAGATGTTCGTAGAAAATATCTAGAGTTTGAGATTGGTGATCATGTCTACCTTAATATCTCTCCTATGAAGGGAGTGAAGAGATTCAGAAAGAAGGGAAAACTCAGTCCCCGATATGTTGGTCCGTTCAAGATTCTCAGTCATTTCGGCAAGGTAGCTTATGAGCTCGAATTGCCTTAAGATCTAACCTCAGTTCATCTAGTCTTTCATTTCCCTTTACTAAAGAAATGGATAGGAGACCAATCAGTCATAACCCCTATTCAGAGCATTGATGTTCAGAACATCCTCTCTTATGAAAAGATTCCAGTGGAAATCTTAGTCTATCATACTCGTAGATTGACAAACAAAGAAGTAACTCTAGTTAAACTTCTTTGGTTAAATCAGTCCGTCGAGGGAGCTACTTGGGAAGCAAAATCAGATATGTATACCAAGTACCCTCAACTTTTCTCGGCCAACTCAGATCAAGCTCTAGGTAATAGTTCTCTTTAAGCTTACTTAGTTTTATGATGAGTGTGCATCACTAACTTAGTATACAATGATAATCATTGTATCAAGTACCACCGCATATTCAGTCATGCATTCATGTATCAGATAAGTTATATAGTTATGCATCAGACATCCATTCTCATTGTGAGAAGACATAGTTCTTCAAACTTTTAGTTATCCTTTTATGAATTAGTTACGCATGCATCAGATATGCATGTTCAAAATATTATGTGCAGCTTGTCAGTCAAGTTCATTATGAGATTATGTTCCAGTTATTAAGGTTCAGCTCATTCTTTTCCCTCTCAGTTAGTCTCATTTGAGGAGGTATGTTCCCAAAGGGTAGATATCGTAATACCCATGCTTTTTCTTATCTTGAAAATCATATCAAGGATGTTAGAAATTTCTTTCAAATAATAATTCATTATTATACACATGGTATTTCCATAAATTGCTCATCCCATCAAGTAGGAAATAGAATAAGCTTTCCATCAATATATAATTTGCCTAAATCCGACCCCCAAACGAAGAGTTAGGTCCTTTTTTGTGAAACAGTGTCTAACCTAAGCCTTCAGCGCTTCTCGAACATAGCTCAAATGGCAATTGTCAAATTCCAGTGTTACTCCGTAATACTGGAACATCGTGTCTAACTTCTAGGTCTTAGACAAGGTATCAACGCGATAGCTCCGCGTCTGGCCACCGTAAAAATTCTCATTTGTTAATTTCCAGTGTCTTGGCGCGAAAGGGCCCAAATTGGGAAATTTTAATAGAAATTAAATTACGTATATAGGGTTAAAAGGCTCAATTTTCCCCACTATATAAGTTTCCAAACCCGAGATTTATCCCTTATTCATAAAAAATATTGATGTTTTACCTCGAACTCGTTATCAACATGATTTAGTTTTGATTATTATAGACAGGATAACAAAATCAGCTCATTTCCTTCAGGCTCATATCTCTTATTCAGCTAGGGATTATGCCAGACTCTACATCAAGGAGTTGGTCAAATTGCACGATGTTTAATTATCTATTTTCTCAAACAGAGATACCCGATTGACCTCTCATTTCTAGAAAGCATTCTAAAAGGGTTTTGGTACCAAAATTTATCTCAGAACAACCTTTCATCCTCAAACAGATGGTCAAGCAGAAAGGACCATTCAAATATTAGAAGATACGCTAAGGGCGTGTGCAATTGATTTCAAGGGAAGTTGGGATGACCACTTACCTTTAAATAAGTTTGCATACAACAATAGCTATGATTCCAGTATTCATATGGATCCATTCGAAGCTCTCTATGGTAGGAGATATAGATCTCCCAATTGGTTGGTTCAATGTTAGTGAGGCCTCCATCATAGGGCCTTACTTGGTAGTCTACTCCTTAGGGAAAGTCCAGTTGATCAGAGAAAGACTTCAGGCTGCTGATAGCCAAAAATAGTCTTATGCAGATGTGCATAGGAAATATCTCAAGTTTGAGATTGGTGATCGTGTCTACATCAAGATCTCTCCAATGAAGGGAGTGAAGATATTCGGCAAGAATAGAAAACCCAGTCCCCTATATGTTGGTCCCTTCAAGATTCTCAGTCATTTCGGCAAGGTAACTTATGAGCTCAAATTGCCTTTAGATCTAGCCTCAGTTCATTAAGTCTTTCATGTCTCTTTGCTCAAGAAGTGCATATGTGACCAATTAGTATTAACCCCTATTCAGAGCATCGACGTTCACAACGTCCTCTCTTTAAAGAGATTCCAGCCAAAATCCAAGACTATTATACTCGTAGATTGAGGAATAAAGAAGTCCCTCTAGTTAAAGTTCTGTGGCCAAATCAATCCATCTAGGGAGATACTTGGGAAGTAGAGGCAGACATGCATACCAAGTTGTACTGCCCCGCAAAATCCTTTTCCAATCTTAGCCTTAGAGCATATTTGGTAAAGCGAAAATCCAAGTCAAAATGTTTCAAAAATATCCTCCCAATTATGAAATACTTTGAATTGTGTGAGAATCTATTTGAGCATGAATTAAGATCATAGAGGTCCCCTAACTCATGGTCGAGTTTAAAACTTTCCTATCGTTCAAGTTTTTATGACCGTCAAATTTTGAGTCAACTGCACTGGACCGTAAGTCCTTGTATATATCAAATTAGAGGAGTTACTACATATGTCAAATGAAATCTCTTTGAATTATCTTTCCGAAAATACCAATTTCATTAAAAACTAATATTGGAGCAAAGAGTTATGCCCATTTAACTCAATTATGTCTGGCTGGGAAACTGGTGATGACATTCGTGATAAGATATCATACCCGTGATGGCCTATCACCTATGTCTTCAGTCCTGGGCAGATTTTTGACCCCAGTGATGACATTTTGTGATAAGCTATCATTTCTATGATGGCCTATCACCAATTTCGTCAGCCTTAATCAGAAACTCAAAATTTTATTTTTTAACGCCAATTCGTGATGGCCTATCACCAAATTGATGGCCTATCACAAATGTCACAAGAATATTTTTCCAGAAATTTAAGGACATTTTTGCAAGGGTATTTTGGTCTTTTCCCACTTTTTTGGGCCTCTATAAATATGAGGAACCCTCATTCAAACCCTTATTTCTCTATTTCTCTTACAATTCTCTAAAGAGAGAATATCTAGGGTTTTAATTCAAGAACCCTAATCTTCCAAAAATAATCCATAAATTCTTTAAGAATAAAGTTCCTCATAGTGTGGGCTTCAAGAATTATTTATTACAAGTGAGGATAGAGTCTCAAGCATTAGAATTCATCCAACTTTAAAGGTTAAGGTATGTAGATATTGATTCTTAGGTCCCTTTCATCCATGAAGCTCAAGAACCCTTTTTAAAGCTAAAAGATTTTTATGTTTATGAGTTGTTAATGATTTGTATTAGTTGAAATTGTTGTTTAATGTGTTGTAGAGTTTCAGTTTATGTTTTCCTATTAAAATTATGAGCTTTGACCCTAGTATGTGGAATTCATGTGAGGTTTGTGATAGACCCTCCTAAAGTTGTTTTCTATTTGATATGTTCATGAATTTTGGGTGTAGAAATGGTTAAATAAGAGAAGCATGTCCCCCATAGGTTTGATAAAGAGCTTAGGTGAAGCATAAGGGCCACTATAGTATGTTGAATAAGGAAGCCCAAAATGGTGAGCTAGTCCATGCATGCCTATTGTTGGATAAAATACCTTAGTAAGTAAAATGTGTAAAGATAGCATGAATCCCCATGCAGGTGTAAAATTGGTCATGTCTAGTGGTTGTTAAAGAACCCTAGTGAACAAGTCTAGACATGATGGTTGTAACTTCCTAGATTAAGTGCTCTTTGATATATGCTAAGCTTTTAATACAAGGTAAGTATTTAGCAAGTAAGATGTGACATGATAGTATGAAGTTTCCCCAAGCCTTGTGATATCCAAACATGTGTCAAAATTGATTTAGGTATGAAATAGTTGATGTAAAACCTTGCTGAATGGAGTATAATCTAGTAGCATATTTCCCCTATATTATTATATGATTATGATTCTGAGATGCTTAAAGTGACCCCTTGGCGGCTATGATGACGAATAGACATTTACGATTCCTAATTACTTAAAGGGTTGTGTTAATGATAGAGAAGATGCTTTAATTATTATGATGATGCATGAATGATTATGATGAACAAATGATTGTGATGATGAATGATTAATTATACTTTAATTTTATGCTATTGAGTCCTGGGGGTATTTATACCCGACAATAGAGCTGTTGTCTAGAGCCCGTGTCATTTTCTCGATAACCTCCAGTCGAGCCATAATTCTTATCAGTCAGTGAACTATAGAACTTTGTATCCTCAGATAAGTCCAAACTTAAGAAAGCTCAGTAATCTTAATTATCAATATAATCTCTGTATCGCTAGTAATCTAGCCTCAGTTCTATAATTAGGTCAGATCTAATAGTATTCAAGTCTAATCTCAGAACCGATTCAAGTAATCTATTCAAGCTCTATATCATCAGTCAGATACCCTGATTTGATACCTTTTCCCTCAGATACAGAACTTAGTAATCTCAGTGTAACTTAGTCTGATCTTTTAGGAAAATTGATCAGTAACAGACTCAGTTTAGTTATGTTCAATTGAGAATCTATTCGGGGTCTTTTAATTGGGAGTAAAAGCTAGCATCGAGCAAGGAAATAGATGGCATCTCTCTCGTCAGATAGGCTAAGTCGTTAGAAGTAATCCCTGAAATCCAGAACTGCATTACTACCGCAGGATGGAGGAGTCTTCCATCAGTAAAGGTTGTCACTGTCAGAGAGGTTTGACTATCATATTACCTCAGGCCAACTTCCTGCGAGGGTCATCCCATTAGAGAGACTTGACCAGAGAGGTCTTTACCTTTGGCACAGTATTGATACCCTTCAAGATGGGGTCACAGTTTGGACCCCAATTGTGGATGCTTGGGGCATGTCGGTTAAGTAACTACTTCCCATAGTTGTAGTTTAAGTAACACTTTTCAAAAATCTGGTCTGTATGGTACAGTCGTCTATCCCAATATGGAACTCAGATATTTCCATTGGTTCATGGACCATTCCATCAGATAGGCCTGGTCTAATATGTAGATGTTTATTATCATAACAAGAGATCTCCCGTCAGAGAGGCTTGATCTCAGTCTTAGACCATGTAGAGTATTCTTATTATCATATCTAGAGATCTCCCATCAGATAGGCTTGATCTTTAGCTCAGATTCTTTATTCTATTGAGTATTCTTGTCATCAGATTCGGACAAGATCATACTTCTTAATATTGATAATCACTTCCACAATAATCTGTTAGAAAAGTTGATCTCTAATTCTATCAGTTGAAGTAGTAAGCTCAAAATTTATTCCTTGATGAAAGTACATCTAGATCCTCGGTTATTAGTATTAGATGAGTCAGTGATTTAGTATCTCAGTGTTATTAGACAGTTTAGATTGTAGTAAAGTAGTATCTGAGTTTTAGTATCTAGAGTTGTGATTATTGTGTTAATGGTCTGTGCATTCATGTATGTTTTCTCGTACGGTACCTTTATGATTATTCAGTTTAGATATTGTGCATGCATGAGCCCTTACATTAGCCTACCCCATCTACATACTCAGTACAATCGTGTAATGTTTTATTTACGGTACAATGTTTTTTGGACACCATAGGTTCAGAGGCATAGGATCCAGACTAACCTCTGTAGTTCAGTCCCAGTGAGCAGCAGTAGCAGTAAGTCCTTTCCATTCAAGGACGAATCTTATTTACTATTATTCTTCAGAATTTATTTATTTTCAGTTGATGGAGATAGTTGGGACTTGTCCTATCAACTCCACAGTTCAGAAAGTTTAGAGGCTTTTCAGACGGATGTTATTGATGTGTATTATAAGTAATCATAAATGTGTTGAACCTTATGGCTAGTTTTTGCATTTATTTCAAATATTATGCAGTATACATGTAAAGATACTAGTAAAGGGTTAGTTTATGGTCCTTCAGGGTCATAAGCATCGTGTGACATCTCGGATGGGATATCGGGGCGTTACATAATACCCTCACCATTTTCCCGCTAACTCAGATCAAGGTCAAGGTAATATTTCTCCTTAAACATACTCAGTCTCATGATTAGTGTGCATCACTAACTTAGTATACCATGATAATCTTGGTATCAAGTACCACCGCATATTCAGTGATGCATTCATGTATCAATTTAGTTATATAGTTATGCATCAGACATGCATTCTCATTGTGAGAAAACTTAGTTCTTCAAAACTTTCAGTTATCCATTTATGAATTAGTTATGCATGCATCAGATATGTATGTTCAGCATATTATGTTCAGCTTTTTAGTCACGTGCATTATTAGATCATATTCTAATTATTCCTGTTCAGCTCATTATTTTCCCTCTCAGTCAGTCTCATTCGAGGACAAATGTTCTCAAAGGGGAGATATCGTAATACCCATTCTTTTTTTTTGCTTGAAAATCATACAAGGATGTTAGAAATTTATTTGAAATAATAATTCATTCTTATACACATGTTATTTCCATAATTTGTTTATCCTATCACGTGGGAAATTTAATAAGCTTTCCATCGATATATAATTCGTCCAAATCCGACACCCGGGCGAAGAGTTAGGTCCTTTTTTGTGAGACAGTGTCTGACCAAAGCCTTCAGTACATTGCGGAGATAGCTCAAATGGCAATTGTCAATTTTCTATATTTCTCAGTGATACTGGCATGCCATACAAAACTTTCAGGTCGTACACAAGGTAGCAATATGATAGCTCCAAGTCGCGCCACCGTGAAATTTCTCATTTGTTAATTTCTAGTGATTTGGTGCAAAAAGGCCCAATTAGAGAAATTTTCCCCCTATATAAGCTTCCAAACCCGGGATTTAGCCCTTATTCATAAAAAATATTGATGTTTTTCCTTGAACTCGTTATCAACATGATTTAGTTTGGGTCATTGTAGATAGGATGACCAAATCTGCTCATTTCCTTCCGGTTCATACCTCTTATTTAGTGGAGGATTATGCCAGACTCTATATCAAGGAGTTGGTCAGATAGGACGATGTTCCATTATGTATTTTCTCAATCAGAGGTACCCAGTTCACCTATCATTTCTGGAAAGAATTCCAAAAGGGTCTTGCTACCCAATTCATCTTAGTATAGCCTTTCATCCTTAGACAGATGGACAAGCAGAATGGGCCATTCAAATGATAGAAGATATTCTAAGGGCGTGTACAATTGATTACAAGGGAAGCTGGGATGACCACTTGCCTTTGATTGAGTTTGCATACAACAAAAATTGTCATTCAAGTATTCAGATGGCTCCATTCTAAGCTCTTTATGGTAGGAGATGAAGATCTCTGATTGGTGGGTTAGAATTTACTGAGGCCTCAGTCATAGGTCCTAACTTGGTATTCGACGACTTAGGGAAAGTCCAGTTGATCAGGGAAAGACTCAGGGCTGCTGAGAGCCAACAGAAGTCTTATACAGATGTTTGTAGGAACGATCTCAAGTTTGATATTGGTGATCATGTTTACCTTCAGATTTCTCCTTTGAAGGGAGTCAAGAGATTCGGAAAGAAGGTAAAACTCAGTCCCTGATATGTTGGACCCTTCAAGATACTGAGTCATTTCGACAAGGTAGCTTATGAGCTAGAATTGCCTTCAAATCTTGCCTCAGTTCAGATATGCAAGCAAATATGCATACCAAGTACCCTCAACTTTTCACAGCCAACTAAGATCAAGCGCAAGGTAATAGTTCTCCATAAGTTTACTCAGTTTCATGATTAGTGTGCACCACTAACTTAGTATACCATGATAATTCTGGTATCAAGTACCACCGCATATTCAATCATGCATTCATGCATCAGATTAGTTATATAGTAATGCATCAAACATGCATTCCGATTGTGATAAAACTTAGTTCTTTAGAGCTTTTAGTTATGCATTTATGAATCAGTTATGCATGCATTGGATATGCATGTTCAGTATGTCATATTAAGCTTGTCATTCACGTTTGACATGAGATAATGTTCCAGTTATTCATGTTCATCTCAGTCTCATTAGAAGAAGAATGTTCTCAAGGGGAGATATCGTAATACTCGTGCTTTTTCTTAGCTTGAAAAATCTTCTCAAGGATGTTAGAACTTTCTTTGAAATAAGAATTCATTCTTATACATGTGGTATTTCCATAATATTCTCATCCAATCACGTGGTAAATTGAATAAGCTTTCCATCGATATATAATTAGCCCAAATCCGACCCCCGAGCTAAGAGTTAGGTCCTCTTTAGTGAAACAGTGTTCGACCTAAACATTCAACGCATCACGGAGATAGCTCAAATGGAAATTTTCAATTTCGAGTGTTGCTCCACAATACTGGCACATTGCTCTAAACTTCCAGGTCGTAGACAAGGTGGGAACACGATAGCTCCGCATCGCGCCATCGTGAAATTTCTCATTTGTCAATTTCTAGTGACTTGGCGCGAAAGGGCCCAATTCTGGAAATTTTACTAAAAATTAAATAACGTCTCAAAGGTCAAAAGGGTCAATTTTCAAACACTTATATAAGCTTCCAAACTCGGGATTTATACCCTATTCATCCAAAATATAGTTGTTTTGCCTCAAACTCATTATCAGCTTGGTTTAGTTTGGGTCAGTGTAGACAAGATAACCAAATTAGCTCATTTCAATCTGATTCATAATTCTTATTCAGTTAAGGATTATGCTAGACTCTACATCAAGGAGTTGGTTATATTGTATGGTGTTCCATTATCTATTAACTTAGACAGAGCTACCCGATTCACCTCTCATTTCGGGAAAGCATTCCACAAGGGTCTTCGTACCCAAATTCATCTTAGTATAGCCTTTCATCCTCAAAGAGATGGTCAAGCAGAAAGGAGCATTCAGATGTTATAAGATATGCTAAGGGTGTGTGCAATAGATTTCAAGGGAAGTTGGGAGACTACTTGCCTTTGATTGAGTTTTCATACAACGACAGCTATTATTTTTCTATTCATATTTCTCAATTCGAAACTCTCTATGGTAGGAGATATAGCTCTCCAATCGGTTGGTTTGAAGTTAGTGAAACCTCAGTCATAGGGCCTGACATGGTATTCTACTCCTTAGGAAAAGTCCAATTAATCAGGGAAAGACTCCGGGCTGCTGAGTGCCGGCAAAATTCTTATACAAATGTTCGTAGGAAAGATCTCGAGTTTGAGATTGCTTATCATGTCTACCTCAAGATCTCTCCTATGAAGGGAGTGAAGAGATTCGACAAGAAGGGAAAACTCAGTCCCCGATATATTGGACACTTCAAGATTCTCAGTCGTTTTGGCAAGGTAGCTTATGAGCTAAAATTGTCTTTAGATCTAGCCTCAGTTCATCCACTATTTCATGTATGTTTGATCAAGAAGTGCATAGGTTACCCATCATTCGTAGCCCCTATTCAGAGTATCGATGTTCAGAACAACCTTTCTTATGAAAAGATTCTAGTAGATATCCTACACTATCATACTCAAAGATTGAGGAACAAAGAAGTCCCTCTTCTTAAAGTTCTTTGGCTAAATCAGTCCGTCAAGGGAGATACTTAGGAAGCAGAAGCAGATATGCGTACCAAGTACCCTCACCTTTTCCCCGCCAACTCAGATCAAGATCAAGGTAATATTTGTTCTTAATCTTATTCAATTTTATGATTAGTGTGCATATCTAAGTTAGTATACCATGATAATCATGGTATCAAGTACCACCGCATATTCAGTCATGCATTTATATATTAGATATGCATGTTCAGTATGTTATGTTCAGCTTTTTAGTCACATTCGTAATGAGATCAGTTTCCAGTTATTCATGTTCAACTCATTGTTTTCCCTCTCAGTCAGTCTTAGTCGAGGATGAATGTTCACAAGGGGGAGATATCGTAATACCCATGCTTTTTCTTAGCTGGAAAATCATATCAAAGATGTTAGAACTTCCTTTGAAATAAGAATTCATTCTTATACACTTGGTATTCCATAATCTGCTTATCCTATCACATGGGAAACTGAATAAGCTTTCCATTGATATGTAATTCGCCCAAATCCGACACTAGAGCAAGAGTTAGGTCCTTTTTTGTGAGACACTGCCTTACCTTAGCCTTCAGCACATTGCGTAGATAGCTCAAACTGCAATTATCAATTTCAAGTGTTGCTCCATGATATTAGAACGTTATGCAATACTTCCAGGTTATAGAAAAGGTGGCAATGCTATGGCTCCACTTCGCGCAACCGTGAAAATTCTCATTTGTCATTTTTCAGTCACTTGGTGTGAACGGGCCCAATTCGGGAAATTTTTTCCAAAATCAAAATTACGTGTCCAGGGTTAAAAGGGTCAATTTTCCCCACTATATAAGTATCCAAACTCGAGATTTAGCCCTTATTAATCAAAAATATTGATGTTTTTCCTCAAAATCGTTATCAACATGATTTAGTTTGGGTCATTAAAGATAGGATGACTAAATCTGGTCATTTCCTTCCAGTTCATACATCTTATTTAGTAGAGTATTATGCCATACTCTACATCAAGGAGCTGGTCAGATTGCACAGTGTTCCTTTATCTATTTTCTCAAACTGAGATAACTGGTTCACCTATCATTTCTGGATAGCATTCCAAAAGGGTCTTGCTAACCAAATTCATCTCAGTACAACCTTTCATCCTTGAGATAGATGGACAAGCAGAAAAGGCCATTCAGATGTTAGAATAAATGCTAAGGGCATGTGCAATTGATTTCAATGGAAATTGGGATGACCACTTTCCTTTGATTGAGTTTACATACAACAACAGCTATCATTTTAGTATTTAGATAACTCCATTCGATGCTCTCTATTGTAGGAGATGTAGATATCTAATTGGTTGGTTCGAAGTTAGTGAGGCCTCAGTCATAGAGCCTGACTTAGTATTCTACTCCTTATGGAAAGTCCAGTTGATCAGAGAAGGACTCTGGGCGGCTGAGAGCCAACAAAATTCATATGCAGATATTCGTAGGAAAGATCTTGAGTTTAATATTAGTGATCATGTCGACCTTAAGATCTCTCCTATGAAGGGCGTGAAGAGATTCGGAAAGTAAGGAAAACTTAGTATCCGATATGTTGGTCCCTTCAAGATTCTCATTCCTTTCAGAAAGGTAGCTTATGAGCTCAAATGTCCTTCAGTTCTAGCCTCTGTTCATCCAGTATTTCATGTTTCTTTTCTCAAGAAGTACATAGGTGACCAATCCGTCGTAGCCCCTATTCAGTGAATCGATGTTCAGAATAGCCTCACTTATGAAGAGATTCAATTTGAAATCCTAGACTATCATACTCATAGATTGAGGAACAAAAAAGTCCGTCTAGTTAAAGTTCTTTGAAAAAATCAGTCCGTCAAGGGAGCTACTGGGAAGCAGAAGCAGATATACGTACCAAGTAACCTCAACTTTTACCCGCCCACTTAGATCAAGCTCAAGGTAATAGTTCTCCTTAAGCTTACTCAATTTCATGATTAATGCGCATCACTTACTTCGTATACCATGATAATATCTATATCAAGTACCACCGCATATTCAGTCATGCATTCATGTATCAGATCAGGTATATAGTTATGCATCAGACATGCATTCTTATTATGAGAAAACTTAGTTCTTCAGAACTTTCAGTTATCCATTTATGAATAAGTTATGCATGCATCAGATATGCATGTTGGTTATGCTATGTTAAGCTTGTCCGTCCTATCTGTCATGAGATCATGTTCAAGTTATTCATGTTCAGCATATTGTTTCCCCTCTCAATCAGTCTCAATCGAGGATGAATATTCTAATGGGGGAGATATCGTAATACTCGTGCTTTTTTTTAGCTTGAATATCATCTCAAGGATATGAGAACTTGCTTTGAAATAAGAACTCATTCTTATACATGTGGGAAATTGAATAAGCTTTTCATCAATATATAATTAGCCCAAATCTGACACCCGGGCGAAGAGTTAGGTGCTTTTTAGTGAAGCAGTGTTTGACATGAGCCTTTAGCATATCACAGAGATAGCTCAAATGGAAATTGTTATTTTCCTGTGTTTGTACGTGATATTGGCGTGTCGTGCCAAACTTCAAGGTCGTAGACAAGGTGGCAATGTGATAGCTCCGCATCGCACCATCGTGAAATTTCTTGTTTGTCAATTTCTAGTGACTTAGCGTGAAAGGGACCAATTCAGGAAATTTTATTAAAAATTAAATTACATGTCCAGGGTTGAAAAGGTCAATATTCCCTTCTATATAAGATTCCAAACCAGGGATTTAGCCCTTATTCATAAAAAATATTGATGTTTTGCATCGAACTGGTCATCAGCATGATTTAGTTTTTGTCATTGTAGAAGGATAACTAAATCTACTCATTTTCTTCCAGTTCATACCTTCTATTCACTAGAGGATTATCCCTGACTCTACATCAAGGAGTTGGTCCTATTGCATGGTGTTCTATTATCTATTTCACTAAAAAAACAGAGGTACCCGATTCACCTCTCATTTGTTGAAAGCATTCCAAAAGGGTCTTGCTACCCAAATTCATCTCAGTATAGCCTTTAGTCCTTACAAAGGTGGACAATCAAAAGGGACCATTTAGACGTTAGAAGATATGCTAAGGGCGCGTGCAATAGATTTCAAGCAAAGTTGGGATGACCACTTGCCTTTGATTAAGTTTGTATACAACAACAGCTAACATTCATGTATTGAGATGGCTCCATTTGAATCTCTCTATGGTAGGATATGTAGATCTCCAATCGGTTAGTTTGAAGTTAGTGAGGCCTTAGTCATAGGGCCTGACTTGGTATTCGACTCCTTAGGGAAAGTCCATATGATCAGAGAAAGACTCTGAGATGCTGAGAGCTGACAGATGTCTTATACAGATGTTCATATGAAATATTTCAAGTTTGAGATTTGATACCATGTCTACCTCAAGATATCTCCTATGATGGGAGAGAAGAGATTTGGCAAGAAGGAAAAACTCAGTCCCCGATATATTGGACCCTTCAAGATTCTCAGTCATTTTGGTAAGGTATCTTATGAGATCGAATTACCTTCAAATCTAGCATCAGTTCATCCAGTCTTTAATTTCTCTTTACTCAAGAAATGCATAGGCGACCCATCTGTCGTAGCCCATATTCAGAGCATCAATGTTCAGAACATCCTCTCTTATGAAGAGATTCTAGTCAAAATCCTAGACTATCATATTCGTAGATTGAGGAACGAAGAATTTGCTCTAGTTAAAGTTCAATGGAGTAATCCGTCCGTCGAGGGAGCTACTTAAGAAGCAGAAGAAGATATGCGTACCAAGTACCCTCAC
This sequence comes from Capsicum annuum, assembly GCF_002878395.1. Classification (NCBI taxonomy): domain Eukaryota; kingdom Viridiplantae; phylum Streptophyta; class Magnoliopsida; order Solanales; family Solanaceae; genus Capsicum; species Capsicum annuum. Next base: position 145,606,136 of record NC_061114.1, read on the forward strand.
ATTTTCTTTGCCAACTCAGATAAAGCACTAGGTAATAGTTATCCTTAAGCTTACTTAGTTTCATGATTAGTGTGCATCACTAACTTAGTATACCATGATAATCATTGAATCAAGTACCACCTCATATTCACTCATGCATTAATAATGTATCATATCAGTTATATAGTTATGCATCAGACATGCATTCTCATTGTGAGAAAACTTAGTTCTTCAGAATTTTTAGTTATGCATTTATGAATAAGTTATAGATGCATCAGTTATGTATGTTCAGTATATTATGTTCAGCTTGTCAGTCACTTCAATCAGGATATCATGTTCCATTTATTCATGTTCAACTCATTATTTTCCCTCTCAATCAGTCTCATTTGAGGACGATTGTTCACAAGTGGAGATATCGTAATACCAATGCTTTTTCCTTACTTAAAAATCATATCAAGGATGTTAGAACCTTCTTTGAAATAAGAATTAATCTTTATACATGTGTTATTTCCATAATTTTCTCATCATATCACGTGGGAAATTGAATAAGCTTTCCATTAATATATAATTTGTCCAAATCTGACACCCGAGATAAGAGTTTGGTCCTTTTTTGTGAGACAGTGTCTAACGTACGCCTTCAGTGCATACGGAGATAGCTCAAATGGAAATTGTCAATTTCCAGTGTTGCTCCACGATACTGAAACATCCTGCCAAACTTCCAGGTCATAGACAAGGTAGCAATGCGATAGCTCCGCGTCGCACCACTATGAAAAATCTCATTTGTCAATTTCCAGTGACTTGGCGCAAAAGAACCCTATTCGGGAAACTTAACTAAAAATTAAATTAGGTGTCCATGGTTAAAAGGGTAAATTTTCCCCCTATACAAGCTTCCAAACCCGAGATTTAGCCCTTATTCATCAAAAGTATTGATGTTTTGCTTCAAACTCATTATCAACATTATTTTGTTAGGTCATTATAGATCGGATTACCAAATCTACTCATTTTCTTCTATTTCATACCTCTTATTACCTAAAGTATTACGCCAGACTCTATATCAAGGAGCAGGGTAGATTGCATGGTGTTCCGTTATCTATTTTCTCAAATAGAGATACTCTATTCACCTATCATTTTTGGAAAGCATTCCAAAGGCATCTTGCTACCCAAATTCATCTCAGTACAGCCTTTCATGCTCAGACAGATGGATAAGAAGAAAAGGCCATTCAGACTTTAGAAGAAATGCTATTGACGTGTGAAATTGATTTCAAGGAAAGTTGGGATGACCATTTGCCTTTGATTGAGTTTGTATACAACAGCAGCTATCATTTTAGTATTCAGATGGCTCCATTCGAAGAACTCTATGGAATGAGATATAGATCTCTGATTGGTTGGTTCGAAGTTAGTGAGGCCTCAGTCATAGGGCCTGACCTGATATTATACTACTTAGGAAAAGTCCAGTTGATCAAGGAAAGTCTCTGGGTTGCTGAGAGCTGAAAAAATTCTTATACAGATGTTTGTAGGAAAGATCTCAAGTTTAATAACAGTGATCATGTCTACCTCAAGATCTCTCCAATGAAGGGAGTGAAGAGATTCAGAAAGAAGGGAAAACTCAGTCCCCGATATGTTGGTCCTTTCAAGATTCTCAGATATTTTTGCAAGGTAGCATATGAGCTTGAAATGCCTTCATATCTAGCCTCATTTCATCCATTCTTTTATGTCTCTTTGCTCAAGAAGTGCATCGGTGACCAATCAGTCGTAGCCTCTATTCAGAGCATCGATGTTCAGAGCAACCTCTCTTATGAAGAGATTCCAATCGAAATCTTAGACTATCATACTCGTAGATTAAGGAACAAAAAGGTCCCTCTTGTTAAAGTTCTATGGCAAAATTAGTCCATCGAGGGAGCTACTTGGTAAGCAGAAGCAGATATGCATACCAAGTACCCTCAACTTTTCCTCGCCAACTCAAGTCAAGCTCAAGGTAATAGTTCACCTTAAGCTTACTCAGTTTCATGATTAGCGTACATCAATAACATAGTATACCATGATAATCTTGGTATCAAGTACCACCACATATTCAGTCATGAATTCATGATCAGATCAATTATATAGTTATGCATTAGACATGCATTCTCATTGTGACAAAACTTAGTTCTTAAGAACTTTCAGTTATGCATTTATGAATCAGGTATACATGCATCAGATATACATGTTCAGTATGTTATGTTAAGCTTGTCAGTCATGTTCTTCATGAGATAATGTTCTAGTTATTCATGCTCAGCTCCTTATTTCCCCTCTTAGTCAATCTCATTTGAGGATGAATGTTCTCAAGGGGGAGATATCGTAATACCCATGCTTTTTCTTAGCTTGAAAATCTTTTCAAGGATTTTAGAACTTTCTCTAAAATAAGAATTCATTCTTATACACAAAAAAATTAAATAAGCTTTCCATCGATATATAATTAGCCCAACTCTGACACCAGGACGAAGAGTTAGGTCCTCTTTAGTGACACAGTGTTTAACCTAAGCCTTCAGCGCATCACGTAGATAGCTCAAATGGCAATTTTCAATTTCAAGTGTTGATCTGTGATACTGCCACGTTGCTCCAAACTTCCAAGTCGTAGACAAGGTGGCAATGTGATAGCTCCACTTCGCACAATCGTGAAATTTCTCGTTTGTCAAAAGGGGATTTAGCCCTTATTCATCCAAAATATTGATGTTTTGCCTTAAACTCATCAGCATCATGATTTTGTTTGGGTCATTGTAGACAAGATGACCAAATAAGCTTATTTCTATCCGATTCATACCTCTTATTCAGCCGAGGATTATGCCAGACTCTACATTAAAGAGTTGGTCAAATTGTACGGTGTTCTCTTATTTGTTATATCAGATAGAGCTACCCGGTTCACCTCTTATTTCTGGTAGGCATTCCATAAGGGTCTTCATACCCAAATTCATCTTAGTACAACCTTTTATCCTCAGACAAATGGTCTAGCAGAAAGGACCATTCAGATGTTAATAGATATACTAAGGGCGTGTGTAATTGATTCCAAGGGAAGTTGGGTTGACTACTTGCCTTTGATTGAGTTTTCATACAACCACAGCTATGATTCTAGTATTCAGATGGCTCCATTTGAAGCAATCTATGGTAGGAGATGTAGTTCTCTGATTGGTTGGTTCAAAGTTAGTGAGGTCTCAGTCATAGGGCCTAACTTGGTATTCAAAGCCTTAGGGAAAGTCCAGTTGATCAGAGAAAGACTCCGGGCTACAGAGTGCCGACAAAAGTCGTATACAAATGTTCGTAGAAAAGATCTTCAGTTTAAATTGGTGATCATGTATACCTCAATATCTCTCCTATGAAGGGAGTGAAGAGATTCAGCATAAAGGGAAAATTCAGTCCCCGATATGTTGGTCCCTTCAAGATTCTCAATTGTTTTGGCAAGGTTGCTTATGAGCTTGAATTGCCTTCAGATATAACCTCAGTTCATCTAGTCTTTCAAGTCTCGTTTCTCAAGAAATGCATAGGTGACCCATCAGTCATAGTTCCTATTCAGAGTATCTATGTTCAAAACAGCTGCTCTTATGAAGAGATTTCAGTCAAAATCCTCAACTATCATACTCATAGATTGAGTAACAAAGAAGTCCCTCTATTTAAATTTCATTAGCAAATCAGTCCGTCCAGGGAGCTACTTGCAAAGCAGAAGTAGAGATGCGTACCAAGTACCCTCACCTTTTCCCCTCCAACTCAGATCAAGCTCAAGGTAATAGTTCTCGTTAAGGTTACTTAGTTTCATGATTAGTGTGCATCACTAACTTAGTATACCATGATAATCTTGGTATCAAGTACCATCGCATATTCAATAATGCATTCATGTACAGTTATACATTTATGCATCAGATATGCATTCTCATTGTGAGAAAACTTAGTTCTTCAGAACTTTTAGTTAGTCATTTTGAATCAGTTACGCATGCATCAGATATGCATATTCAGTATGTTATGTTCAGCTGGTCAATCACATCCATCATGAGATCATGTTCTAGTTATTCATGTTCTGCTCATTGTTTTCCCTCTCAGTTAGTCTCATTCGAGGAAGAATGTTCTTAAGAGGGAGATATCATAATGCCCGTGCTTTTTCTTAGCTTGAAATACATCTCAAGGATGTTAGAACTTGCTTTAAAATAATAATTCATTCTTATAACATGGTATTTCTATAATTTTCTCATCCTATCAGGTGATAAATTGAGTAATCTTTCCATCGATATATAATTTGCCTAAATCCAACACCCGTGAAAAGAGTTAGGTCCTCTTTAGTGAGACGGTGTTTGACCTGATCCTTCAGCTCATTGTGTAGATAGCTCAAATGGCAATTGTTAATTTCCAGTATTGCTCTGCGATACTGGCGCATCGCGCTAAACTTTCAGGTCGTAGACAAGGTGGCAACTCGATAGCTCCATATTGCGCCATTGTGAAATTTCTCATTTATCAATTCCAATGACTTGGCGTGAAAGAGCCCAATTCGCAAAATTTTACTGTAAATTAAATTACCTGTCCAGGGTCAAAAGGTTCAATTTTCCCCCTATATAATCATCCAACCATGGGATTTATCCATTATTCATCAATAATATTGATGTTTTGCCTTGAACTTGGCATCAACATGCTTTAGTTTGTGTCATTGTAGACAGGATGACCAAATAAGCTCATTTCCTTCCATTTCATTCCTCTTATTCAACTGTTGATAATGCCAAACTCTACATCAAGGAATTGGTCAGATTGTACGGCGTTCCATTATCTGTTATCTCAGATAGAGGTACCCGATTCACCTCTCATTTTTTAAAAGCATTCCAAAATGATCTTGGTACCCAAATTCATCTTAGTATAGCCTTTAATCCTCAAATAGATGGTCAAGCAGAAAGCACTATTCAAACATTAGAAGATTTGCTAAGGGCATGAGCAATAGATTTCAAGGGAAGTTGGGATGACCACTTGCTTTTGATTGACTTTGGATACAACAACAGCTACCATTCCAGTATTCAGATGGATCTAATTGAAGCTCTCTATCGCAAGAGATTTAGATCTATGATTTGTTGGTTCGAAGTTTGTGAGGCCTCAGTCATAGGGCCTGACTTGGTATTCGGCACCTTAACGAAATTCTAGTAGATCAGAGAAAAACTCTGAGCTGTTGAGTGCTGACAGATGTCTTATGCAAATGTTCGTAGAAAAGATCTTCAGTTTTGGATTAGTGATCATTTCTACCTCAATATCTCTCCTATAAGGGGAGTGAAGAAATTCAGCAAGAAGGGAAAACTCAGTCCCTGATATGTTGGTCCCTTCAAGATTCACAGTCATTTCGGCAAGGTAGCTTATAAGCTCGAATTGCCTTTAGTTCTAGCCTCAGTTCATCTATTCTTTCATTTCTCTTTCCTAAAGAAGTGCATAGGTGAGCCATCAGTCATAGTCCCTATTCATAGCATCAATGTTAAGAAAAGCCTCTCTTATGAAGAGATTCCTATTGAAATCCTAGACTATCATACTTGTAGATTGAGGAACAAAGAAGTCCCTCTAGTTTAATTTCTTTTCCAAAATCAGTCCATCAAGGGAGCTACTTGGGAAGCAGAAGTAGATATGCGTACCAAGTACCCTCACCTTTTCCTCTCCAACTCAGATAAAGCTCAAGGTAATAGTTCTCATTAACGTTACTCAGTTTCATGATTAGTGTACATCACTAACTTAGTATACCATGATAATCTCAGTTTCAGAACTTTCAGTTAGTCATTTTAAATAAGTTATGCATGCATTAGATATGTATGTTCAGTATGTTATGTTCTTCTGGTCAGTCACATCCATCATGAGATCATATTTCAGTTATTAAAGTTTATCATATTGTTTCCCCTCACAGTCAGTCTCATTCGAGGATGAATGTTCTCAAGGGGTAGATATCGTAATACCCGTTCTTTTTCTTATCTTGAAAATCATCTCAAGGATGTTAGAACTTTCTTTAAAATAATAAGTCATTTTTATACACATGGTATTTCCATAAATTTCTATTCCTATCACGTGTAAAAATGAATAATCTTTCCATCGATATATAATTCGCCCAAATCCGACACCCGAACGAAGATTTAAGAACTCTTAAGTGAGACAGTGTTCGACCTGAGCCTTCAGCACGTCGTGGAGATAGCTCAAATGGAAATTGTCAATTTCCAGTATTGCTCTACGATACTATCGTGCCACGCCAAACTTCCAGGTCATAGAGAATGTGGTAATACGATAGCTCTGCATCGCGCCACCGTGAAATTTCTCATTTGTCAATTTCCAGTGACTTGGTGCGAATGTGCCTAATTTGGGAAATTTTACTGAAAATTAAATTACGTGTCTAGGGTTAAAAGGATCAATTTTCCCCCTATATAAGCATCCAAACACAGGATTTAGCCCTTATTCATCCAAAATACTTATGTTTTGCCTCGAAGTCATCATCAGCATGATTTATCTTGGCTCATTATAGATAGGATGACCAAATTAGCTCATTACCTTTTGGTTCATACCTTTTTGTCAGCCGAGGATTTTGCCAAACTTTACATCAAGATGATGGTCATATTGTATGGTGTTTCGTTATCTGTTATCTCTAACAAAGGTACCCGGTTCATCTCTCATTTCTAGAAAGCATTACAAAAGGGTCTTGGTACCCAAATTTATCTCAGTACAGCATTTAATTCTTAGATAAATGGTCAAGTAGAAAGGACCATTCAAACATTAGAAGATATGCTAAGGGCATGTTCAATTTATTTCAAGGAAAGTTGGGATGACCACTTGACTTTGATTGAGTTTGCATACAACAACAGCTATCATTCCAGTACTTAGAAGGCTCCGTTCGAAGCTCGCTATGGTAGGAGATGTAGATCTCCAATTGGTTGGTTTGAAGTTAGTGAGACTTCAGTTATAGGGCCTTACTTTGTATTCAACACCTCAGGAAAATTCCAGTAGATCAGAGAAAGACTCCGGGATACTGAGAGACGATAGAAGTCTTATGCAGATGTTCGTAGAAAAGATCTTGAGTTTGAGATTGGTTATCATGTCTACCTCAAGATCTCTCCAGTAAAGGGAGTGAAGGGATTCGACGGGAAGGGAAAACTAAGTCCTCAATATATTGGTCCCTTCAAGATTCTCAGTATTTTTGGAACGGTGGCTTATGAGCTCAAATTACCTTCAAATCTAGCCTCAGTTCATCAAGTCTTTCATGTCTCTTTGCTCAATAAGTGCATAGGTGACCCATCAGTCGTAGTCCATATTTAGAGCATCGATGTTCAGAACAGCCTGGCTTATTCAGAGATTCTAGTCAAAATCCTAGACTATCATACTTGTAGATTGAGGAATAAAAAAGTCCTTTTAGTTAAAGTTCTTTGGCAAAATTAGTCCATCAAGGAAGAGACATGGGAAGTTGAAGCAGATATGCTTACTAAGTACCATCACCTTTTCCCAGCCAACTAAGATCAAGCTCAGGGTAATAGATCTTCTTAAGTTTACTCAGTTTCATAATTAGTACATCACTAACATAGTATACCATGATAATATTGGTATCAAGTACCACCGCATATTTAGTCATGCATTCATGTATCAGATCAGCTATATAGTCATGCATCTAACATGAATTATCATTGTGAGAAAACTTTGTTCTTCAAAACTTTCAGTTATACATTTATGAATCAGTTATGCATGCATCGGATATGCATGTTCAGTATATTATGTTTAGCTTTTCAGTCACGTTCGTCATGAGATCATGTTCCAGTTATTCATGTTCAGCTCATTTTTCCCCTCTCAGTCAGTCTCATTCGAGGACGAATGTTCTCAAGGGAGAGATATCGTTATACCTATTCTTTTTCTTAGCTTGAAAATCATCTCAAGGATATTATTACTTACTTTGAAATAATAATTCATTTTTATACACGTTGGAAATTGAATAAGCTTTCCATCGATATATAATTTGCCCAAATCTGACACCCAGGCGAAGGGTTTGGTCCTCTTTAGTGAGACAGTATTTGACATGAGATAGCTCAAGTAGCAATTTTCAATTTCTTGTATTACTCCATAATACTGGCACGTCGCACCAAACCTCCTGGTCGTAGAGATGGTGGCAACGCAATAGCTCCACGTTGCGCCATCGAGAAATTTCTCATTTATCAATTTCCACTGATTTGGCGTGAAAGGGCCCAATTTGGGAAATTTTATTGAAAATTAAATTATGTGTCTAGGGTTAAAAGGGTTAATTTCCCCCCCTATATAAGCTTCCAAACATAGGATTTAGCCCTTATTCATCAAAAATATTGATGTTTTACCTCAAACTCATTACCAACATGATTTGGTTTTTGTCATTGTATACAAGATTACCAAATTAGCTCATTTCCTTCTGGTTCATACCTCTTATTTAGCTGAAGATTATGCCAGACTCTACTTTAAGGAGTTGGTCACGTTGTACGGTGTTCCATTATCTAATATCTCAGACAGAGGTACCCGATTCACCTCTCATTTCTGGAAAGTATTCCAAAAGGGTCTAGGTACCCAAACTCATCTCAGTACAACCTTTCGTCTTCAGACAGATGGTCTAGCAGAAAGGACCATTCAGATATTAGAAGATATGCTAAGAGCGTATGCAATTGATTTAAAGGGATGTTCGGATGACCACTTCGCTTTGATTAAGTTTTCACAAAAGAACAACTATCATTCCAATATTCAGATTGCTCCATTCGAAGCTCTCTATGGTAGGAGATGTATAGCTTTGATTGGTTAGTTCGAAGTTAGTGAGTCCTCAGTCATAGGGCCTAACCTGGTATTCGACATCTTAAAAAAAGTCTAGTTGATCAGAGAAAGACTTCAGGCTGCTGAGTCTTGAGAGAAGTGTTTTGCAGATGTTCATAGAAAAGATATCAAGTTTTAGATTGGTGATCATGTCTACCTCAATATCACTCCTATGAAGGGAGTGAAAAAATTGGGCAAGAAGGGAAAACTCAGTCCCCGATATGTTGGTCCCTTTAAGATTCTAAGTCATTTCATCAAGGTAGCTTATGAGCTCGAATTAACTTCAGATCTAGCCATAGCTCACCCAGTCTTTGGTTTCTCTTTTCACAAAAAGTGCATAGATAACCCGTCAGTCGTAGTCCTTATTCAGCGCACCGATGTTTAGAATAGCCACTCTTACGAAGAGATTCCATTTGAAATCCTAGACTATCACACTCGTAGATTGAGGAACAAAAAAATACCTCTAGTTAAATTTCTTTGGTGCAATCAGTCCATCGAGGGATCTACTTAGGAAGCAGAACGAGATATGCGTACCAAGTACCCTCACCTTTTCCCCGCCAACTCAGATCAAGCTCAACATAATAGTTCTCCTTAAGCTTACTCAGTTTCATGATTAGTGTGCATCTCTAACTTAGTATACCATTGTAATCTTATTACCAAGTACCACCGCTTATTTAGTCATGCATTCCTGTATAAGATTAGTTATACAGTTATGCATCAGACATGCAATCTCATTGTGAGAAAACTTAGTTCTTCAGAACTTTCAGTTATGCATTTATGAATCAGTTACGCATGCAATAGAACTTGTAAGTTCTATTGTTATGTTCATCTTATCAGTTACATCTATCATGAGAACATGTTCCAGTTATTTATGTTCAGCTGAATGTTTCCCCTCTCATTCAGTCTCATTCGAGGACCAATGTTTTCAATGGTGAGATATCATAGTACCCATGGTTTTTCTTAGCTTGAAAATTATCTCAAGGATGCTAGAACTTGCTTTGAAATAATAAATCATTCTTATACATGTGGTATTTCACTAATTTTCTATTCCTATCACGTGGAAAATTGAATAAGCTTTCCATTAATATATAATTCACCCAAATCCGTCACCTGGGAGAAAAGTTAGGTCCTTTTTAATGAGCCAGTGCTTGACCTGGGCCTTCAGCGCGTCGTAGAGATAGCTCAAATGGCAATTGGCAATTTTCAGTGTTGCCCCGCGATACTCGCGCATTGCGCAAAACTTCTAGGTCGTAGAGAAGGTGATAATGTGATAGCTTCACATCCCGCCACCATGAAATTTTTTATTTGTCAATTTCCAGTGACTTGGCGCAAAAGGGACCAATTCGGGAAATTTTACTAAAAGAAAATTATGTGTCCAGGGTTAAAAGGGAAAATTTCCCCCCTATATAAGCTTCTAAACAAAGGATTTAGCCTTTATTCAACCAAAATATTGATGTTTTGCCTCAAACTCATTTTCAGCATGATTTATTTTTGGTCATTGTAGACAGGAGGACCAAATCAGCTTATTTTCTTTGGTTCATACCTCTTATTCATCGGAGGATTATGCGCGACTCTACTTCTAGGAATTGGTCAGATTGTACGGTGTTTCTTTATCTGTTATCTCAGACAGAGGTACCCAGTTCACCTCTCATTTCTGGAAAGTATTCCAAAAGCTTCTTGCTACCAAAATTCATCTCAGCACAGCCTTTTATGCTCAGATAGATGGTCTAGTAGAAAGGACCATTCGTACGTTAGAAGATTGCTAAGGGCGCGTGTAATTGATTTCAAGGAAAGTTGGGATGATCTTTTGCCTTTGATTTTAGTTTGCATACAACAACAACTATCATTCAAGTATTAAGATGGCTCCATTCAAAGCTCTCTATGGTAGGAGTTGTAGATCTCTGATTGGGCCTGACTTGGTATTCGACGCCTTAGGGAAAATCAAGTTAATTAGAGAAAGGCATCGGGCTGCTAAGTGCCGACAGAAGTCTTATGCAGATGTTCATAGAAAATATCTCAAGTTTTAGATTGGTGATCATGTGTACCTCAATATCTCTCCAATGAAGGAAGAGAAGAGATTTTGCAAGAAGGGAAAACTCAATCCCCGATATATTGGTCCCTTAAGGATTCTCAGTCATTTAGCAAGGTAGCTTATGAGCTCGTATTGCCTTTAGATCTAGCCACAGTTCATCTAGTATTTCATTTATCTTTTCTCAAGAAGTACATAGGTAACTCATCAGCCGTAGTCTTTATTCAGAGTATCGATGTTCAGAACGGCCTCTCTTATAACGAGATTCCAGTCCAAATCCTAGACAATCATACTCGTAGATTGAGGAAAAAAGAAGTCCCTCTAGTTAAATTTCATTGGTGAAATCAGTCTGCCGAGGGATATACTTGGGAAGCAAAAGCATATATAGGAACCTAGTACCCTCACCTTTTCCCCGTTAACTCAGATCAAGCTCAAGGTAATAGTTTTCCTAAAGCTTACTCAGTTTCATGATTAGTGTACAACACTAACTTAGTATACCATGATAATCTTTGTATCAAGTACCATCGCATATTCAGTCATGCATTCATGTATCAGATCAGGTATATATTCATGCATCAGACATGCATTCTCATTGTGAGAAACTTAGTTCTTTAGAACTTTCATTTATGCATTTATGAATCAATTCCGCATGCATCAGATATGCATGTTCAGTATGTTATGTTCAGCTTGTCAGTCATGTCCGTCGTGAGATCATGTTCCATTTATTCATATACAGCTCATTATTTTGAGTCTCAGTCTATCTCATTTGAGGACGAATGTTCTCATGGGGGAGATATTGTAATACTCGTACTTTTTCTTAGCTTAAGAATTATGTCAAGGGTGTTAGAACTTGAATTTAAATAATAATTCATTCTTATACAAGTGTTATTACACTAATTTTCTATTCCTATCATGTGGGAAATTGAATAAGCTTTCCATTGATATATAATTCGCTCAAATCTAACACCTGGGTAGAGAGTTAGTTCCTTCTTAGTGAGATAGTGTATTGACCTGACCCTTCAGCATGTCGCGGAGATAGCTCAAATGGATATTGTCAATTTCTAGTGTTGCTCCGCGATACTAGCGAATCGCACAAAAATTCCTAGTCGTAGAGAAGGTGGCAACGCCATAGCTCCATGTCCTGCCACCCTTTATTTCTCATTTGTTATTTTCCATTGGCTTGGCGCGGAAGGGCCCAGTTTGGGAAATTTTACTGAAAATTAAATTATGTGTCTAGGGTTAAAAGTTTAATTTGGCCCCCCTATATAAGCTTCCAAATATGGGATTTATCCTTTATCATCCAAAATATTGATGTTTTGCCTCGAACTCGTCATCAGGATAATTTAGTTTGGGTCATTGTAGACAAGATGACCAAATCAGCACATATCCTTTCGGTTCATACCTCTTATTCAGCCGAGGATTACGCCAGACTCTACTTCAAGGAGTTGGTCAGATTGTATGGTTTTCTATTATCTATTACCTCAGACAGAGGTACCCGATTAATCTCTTATTTCTGAAAAGTATTCCGAAAGGGTCTTGGTACCCTAACTCATCTCAGTACAGCCTTTCCTCCTCTGATAGATGGTCTAGCAGAAAGTACCATTTAGACGTTAGAAGATATGCTAAGAACGTGTGTAATTGATTTCAAGGGAAGTTAGGATGACTACTTTCCTTAGATTGAGTTTGCATAAAACAATAACTATCATTCCATTATTCAGATGGCTTCATTCGAAGCTCTCTTTGGTAGCAGATGTAGATCTCCGATTGGTTGGTTCGAAATTAGTGAGGCCTCAGTCATAAGGCCTGACTTGGTATTCGATGCCTTAGGAAAAATCCAGATGATCAGAGAAACACTGGGCTACTGATTGCTGATAAAAGTCTTATGCAGATGTTCATAGAAAAGATCTCAAGTTTTAGATTAGTATCATGTCTACCTCAAATTCTCAGTTATTTTGGCAAGGTCACTTAAGAGCTCGAATTGCCTTCAAAACATGCCACAGTTCATCTAGTCTGTCATGTCTCTTTGCTTAAGAAGTGCATAGATAACCCATCAGTCGTAGTCCTTATTCAGAGTATCGATGTTCAGAACTGCCTCTCTTATGAAGAGATTCCAGTCAAAATCCTAGACTATCATACTCGTAGATTAAGGAACAAAGAAGTCCCTCTAGTTAAATTTTTTTGGTGAAATCAGACCATCGAAGGATCTACTTGGAAAGCATAAGAAGATATGCATACCTAGTACCCTCACCTTTTCCCCGCCAACTCAGATCAAGCTCAAGGTAATAGTTCTCCTTTAGCTTACTTAGTTTCATGATTAGTGTACATCACTAACTTAGTATACCATGCTAATCTTTGTATCAAGTACCACCACATATTCAGTCATGCATTTATGTATCAAATCAGTTATATAGTTATGCATTAGACAGGCATTATCATTGTGAGAAAACTTAATTTGTCAAAACTTTTAGTTATGCATTTATGAATCAGTTACATATACATCAGATATGCATGTTCAGCTGGTCAGTCTTGTCCATCATGAGATCAAGTTCTAGTTATTCATGTTCAGCTCATTGTTTCCCCTCTCAGTCAGTCTTATTCGAGGATGAATGCTCTTATAGGGAAGATATCGTAATACCCGTGCTTTTTCTTAGCTTGAAAATCATCCCAAGGATGTTAGAACTTGCTTTGAAATAAGAATTCATTCTTATACACGTTTTATGTCCATAATTTTCCCATTCTATCATGTGGGAAATTGAATAAGCTTTTCATCAATATATAATTCGCCAAAATCTGTCACCCAAGCGAAGAGTTAGGTCTTTTTTAGTGAGACAGTGCTTGAACTGAGCCTTCAGCACATCGAGGAGATAGCTCAAATTGCAATTGTCAATTTCCAGTGTTGCTTCACGATACTGGCACATCACTACAAATTTACAGGTCATAGAGAAAGTGGTAACGCAATAGCTCCATGTCGCGCCATCGTGAAATTTCTCATTTGTCAATTTTCAGTGAATTGGCACCAAAGGGGCCAATTTGGGAAATTTTATTGAAAATAAAAGTACGTATCAAGTGTTAAAAGGGTCAATTTGTCCCCCCTATATAATCTTCCAAACACGGTATTTAGCCTTTATTCATCCAAAATATTGATGTTTTGCCTCAAACTCGTCATCAGCATGATTTAGTGTGGGTCATTACAGATAGTATGACCAAATCAGCTCATTTCCTTCTGGTTCATACCTTTTATTCAGTCGTGGATTATGCGAGACTCAACACAAGGAGTTGTTCAGATTGCATGATGTTTCGTTATCTATTATCTCAGATAGAGGTACCCGATTCACCTTTTATTTCTAGAAAGCATTTTAAAGAGGTCTTGGTAAGAAAATTCATCTCAGTACAGCCTTCCATCCTTAGACAGATGGTCAAGCAAAAAGGACTATTCAGACTTTAGAAGATATGCTAAGGGCGTGTACATTTGATTTCAAGGGAAGTTGGGATGACCACTTCCCTTTGATTAAGTTTGCATACAACAACAGCTATCATTCCAGTATTCAGCTAACTCCATTCGAAGCTCTCTATGGTAGGATATTTAGATCTCTAATTGGTTGTCTCGAAGTTAGTGAGGCCTCAGTCATAGGGCCTGACTTGGTATTCAACGCCTTAGGGAAAGTCCATTTTATCAGAGAAAGACTCCATGCTGCTGAGAGACGACAAAAGTCTTATGTAAATGTTCATAGAATAGATCTAGAGCTTGAGATTGGTGATCATGACTGCCTTAATATATCTCCAATGAAGGAAGTGAATAGATTTAGGAATAAGGGAAAACTCAGTTCCCGATATATTGATCCCTTGAACATTCTCAGTCGTTTCAGCAAGGTAACTGATGAACTCGAATTGCCTTCAAATCTAGCCTCTATTTATCCAGTCTTTCATATCTATTTGAACAAGAAGTGCATAGGTGACCCATCAGTCGTAGTCCCTATTCAGAGCATCGATGTTAAGAACATCTTATCTTATGAAGAGATTCTAGTTTAAATCCTAGACTATCATACTCGTAGATTTAGGAATAAAAAAGTACCTCTAGTTGAAGTTCTTTGGCCAAATCTGTCCACCAGGGAGCTACTTGGGAAGCAGAACCAAATATGCGTACCAAGTAGATAGGATGACCAAATCTACATATTTCCTTCAGTTCATACCTCTTATTCATCCGAGGATTACACGCAACTCTACTTCAAGGAGTTGGTCAGATTGTACAGTGTTTAATTATCTATGATCTAAGACAGAGGTACCCATTTCACCTCTTATTTCTAAAAAGCATTCCAAAAGGGTATTCGTACCAACATTTTTTTGAGTATAGCCTTTCATCCTAAGACAGATGGTCTAGTAGAAAAGACCATTCAGACGTTAGAAGATATGCTAAGGGCGTGTGAAATTTATTTCAAGGGAATTTGGGATGACCACTTGCCTTTAATTGATTTTCCATTAAAAAAACAGGTATCATTCCAGTATTCAGATGGCTCCATTCAAATCTATCTATGGTAGGAGATGCAAATGTCGTATTGGTTAGTTCAAAGTTAGTGAGGCCTCAGTCATAGGGCCTGACTTGGTATTCGACGCCTTAGTGGAAGTATAGTTGATCAAAGAGAGACTTTGGGTTGCTGAGTGGCGATAGAAGTATAATACAAATATTCATAGACAAGATGTCAAGCTTTAGATTGGTGATCATGTCTACCTCAATATCTCTCCTATGAAGGGAGAAAAGAGATTCGACAAGAAAGAAAATCTCAGTCCCTGATATGTTGGTCCCTTAAAGATTCTCAGTCATTTTGGTAAGGTAGCTTATGAGCTCGAATTGCCTTCAGATCAAGCCACAGTTCATCCAGTCTTTCATGTCTCTTTTCTCAAGAAGTGCATAGGTAACCCTTAAATCGTAGTCCATATTTAAAGCATCGATGTTCAGAACTGCCTCTCTTATGAAGAGATTCCAGTCAAAATCTTAGACTATCATACTCGTAGATTGAGGAACGAAGAAGTCCCTCTAGTTAAATTTCTTAGGTAAAAATAGTCCGTCGAGTGATCTACTTGGGAAACAAAAGCAAATATGCGTACCTAGTACCCTCACCTTTTCCCCTCCAACTTAGATGAAGCTCAAGGTAATAGTTCTCCTTACGCTTACTCAGTTTCATGATTAGTGTACATTACTAACTTATTATACCATGATAATCTTAGTATCATGTAACACCGCATATTCAATTATGCATTCATATATCAGATCAGTTACATCGTTATGCATCAGATAAGCATTCTCATTGTGAGAAAACTTTGTTCTTCTAAACTTTCAGTTATAAATTTATGAATCAGTTACACATGCATCTGATATCCATGTTCAGTATGTTATTCTCAGCTTGTCAGTCATGTCCGTCATGAGATCATGTTCTAGTTATTCATGTTCAGCTCATTGTTTCCCCTCTCATTCATGAGATCAAGTACCACCACATAATCAGTTATGCATTCATGTATCAAATCAGTTATATAGTCAAGCATCAGACATACATTCTCATTGTGAGAAAACTTAGTTCTTTAGAACTTTTAGTTATACATTTATGAATCAGTTATGCATGCATCAGATATGCATTTTCAGTATGTTATGTTCAGCTGCTTAGTCACATTTGTCATGAGATCCTGTTCCAGTTAGTCATGGTCAGCTCATTGTTTCCCCTCTCAGTCAGTCTCATTCGAGGATGAATATTTTCATGATGGAGATATCGTAATACCCATGCTTTTTCTTATCTTGAAAATCATCTCAAGGATGTTAGAACTTTCTTTGAAATAAGAATCCATATTTATACACGTGGTATTTCCATAGTTTTTTATCGATATATAATTTTCCCAAATCCGACACCCGAATGAAGAGTTAGGTCTTTTTTAGTAAGGCAGTGTTTAACCTGAGCCTTCAGCACATCACGGAGATAGCTCAAATGGCAATTGTCAATTTCCAATGTTGCTTTGATATACTAGCGCATCGCGCCAAACTTTAAGGTCGTAGAGAAGGTTACAACGCGATAGCTCCATATCGCGGCACCGAATTTCTCATTTTTCAATTTCTAGTGACTTGGCTTGAAAGGTATTAATTCAGGAAATTTGACTAAAAACAAAACTACGTGTCCAGGGTTAAAAGGGTTAATTTTCCCACCTATATGAGCTTCCAAATATGGGATTTAGCCTTTATTCATCCAAAATATTGATGTTTTGCCTCAAACTCGTCATCAGTATGATTTAGTTAGGGTTATTGTAGACCGGATGACCAAATTAGCTAATTTCCTTCGGCTCATACCTCTTATTCATCGAAGGATTATGGAAGACACTACTTCAAGAAGTTGGTCAGATTGTACAGTGATCCATTATCTATTATCTTAGAAAGAGGTACCCAGTTGCATTCCAAAAAGGTCTTGGTACCAAAATGTATCTCAGTACAGCCTTTAATCCTCAGATAGATAGTTAAGTAGAAAAGACCATTCAGAAGTTAGAAGATATGCTAAGGGTGCTGCAATTGATTTGAAGAAAAGTTGGGATAACCACTTGCCTTTAATTGAGTTTGCATACAACAACATCTATCATTCCAGTATTCAGATAGCTCTATTAGAAGCTCTCTATGGTAGGAGATATAGATATTTGATTGGTTGGTTCAAAGTTTATGAGGCCTCCGTCATAGGTCTTGACATGATATTCGACACCTTAGGGAAAGTCCAGTTGATCAGAGAAAGGCTCTGGGATGCCAAGTGCCGACAGAAGTCTTATACAGATGTTCATAGAAAAGATCTTAAGTTTTAGATTGGTGATTATGTCTACCTCAATATCTCTCGTATGAAATAAGTGAAGCAATTCAGCAAGAAGGGAAAACTGATTCCCCGATATGTTGGTCCCTTCATGGTTCTCAGTCATTTTGGCAAGGTTGCT
Organism: Capsicum annuum; assembly: GCF_002878395.1. Lineage (NCBI taxonomy): Eukaryota > Viridiplantae > Streptophyta > Magnoliopsida > Solanales > Solanaceae > Capsicum > Capsicum annuum. Next base: position 145,623,879 of record NC_061114.1, read on the forward strand.
TATGAGCTTGAATTGCCTTCCTATCTAGCCACAGTTCATCCATTCTTGCATGTCTCTTTTCTCAAGAAGTGCATAGGTAACCTATCAGTCGTAGACCTTATTCAGAGCATCGATGTTCAGAACAGCCTCTCTTATGAAGAGATTCCAGTAGAAATCCTAGACTATCATACTCATAGATTGTGGAGCAAAGAAGTCCCTCTAGTTAAATTTCTTTGGTGAAATCAGTCCGTCGAGGGATCTATTTAGGAAGAAGGAGCAGATATGTGTAACAAGTAGCCTCACCTTTTCCCCGCCAACTCAGATCAAGCTCAAGGTATTATTTCTTCTTAAGCTTACCCAGTTACATGATTAGTGTGCATCACTAACTCAGTATACTATGATAATCTTCGTAGAAATTACCACCGCATATTCGGTCATACATTCATGTATCAGATCAGTTACATAGTTATACATCAAACATGCATTCTCATTGTGAGAAAACTTAGTCATTTAGATTTTTCGGTTATGCATATATGAATCAGTTTCACATGCATCAGATATGCATGTTTAGTATGTTACGTTCAGCTGGTCAGTCACGTCCATCATGAGATCATGTTCCAGTTATTAATGTTCAGCTCATTGTTTTTTCTCTCAGTCAGTCTCATTCGAGGACGAATGTTATCATGGGGGAGATATCATAATACTCGTACTTTTTCTTAGCTTGAAAATTATCTCAAGGATGTTACAACTTGCTATGAAATAATAATTCATTCTTATACACATGGTATTTCCATAATTTTCTCATTCTATTATGTGGGAAATTGAATAAGCTTTCCATCGATATTTAGTTAGCCTAAATCCGACACCCGAGCGAAGAGTTAGGGCCTTTTTAGTGAGACAACGTTTTAACTAAGCCTTCAGTGCATCATGTAGATAGCTTAAATGGCAATTGTGAATTTCCATGTTGCTCCGCAATAATGATATGTCACACCAAACTTCCATTTTGAAAACAAGGTGGCGACACGGTATCTCTGCGCCGCGTCACCATGAAATTTCTAATTTTTCAATTTCTAGTAACTTGGCGCGATGGTGGCATATGGCACCAAGGGCCCAATTTGATATTATTTATAGAAAATTAAATTATGGGTCCAGGGTTAAACAGTACAATTTGCCCGTATATCAAGGAGTTGGTCAGATTAAATGGTGTTTTGTTAACTGTTATCTTAGACAGAGGTACCTGGTTTACCTCTCATTTTCGGATAGCATTCCAAAGGGGTTTGGGTACCCAAATTCATCGCAGTACAACCTTTCATCGTCATACAGATGGTCAAGCAGAAAGTACCATTCAGACGTTAGAAGATATGCTAAGGGGGTGTACAATTGATTTCAAGGAAAGTTGGGATAACCACTCAACTTTGATTGAGTTTGCATATAACAACAACTATCATTCTAATATTCAAATGGCTCCATTTGAAGCTCTTTATGGTAGGAGATGTAGATCTCTAATTGGTTGGTTCGAAGTTAGTGAGGCCTCAGTCATCAGGATTGACTTAGTATTTGACGCCTTAGGGAAAGTGTAGTTGATCAGAGAAAGACTCCAGACTACTGAGTGCCAATAGAGGTCTTATCCAGATTTTTGTAGTAAAGATCTTGAGTTTTAGATTAGTGATCATCTCTACCTCAATATCTCTCTTATGAAGGAAGTGAAGAGATTTGGCTAGAAGGGAAAACTAAGTCCCCGATATATTGGTCCCATCAAGTTTCTTAGTCAATTTGGCAAGGTAGCTCATGAGCTCAAATTGCCTTCAGATCTAGCCTCACTTCATCCAGTCTTTCATATCTCTTTGCTCAAGAAGTGCATAGGTGACCTATCAGTCGTATTCCCTATTTAGAGCATCGATGTTCAGAATAGCCTCTCTTATGTAGAGATTCCAGTTGAAATCCTGGTCTATCATACTCGTACATTAATGAACAAAGAAGTCCTTCTAGGTAAATTTCATTGGCTAAATCAGTCTGTCAAGGGAGCTAGTTGGTAAGTAGAAAAAGATATGCGTACAAAGTACCCTCTCCTTTTCGCCACCAACTCAGATCAAGCTCAAGGTAATAGTTCTCCTTAAGCTTACTCAGTTTTAAGATTAGTGTGCATCACTAACATAGTATACCATGATAATCTTGGTATCAAGAACCACTATATATTTCGTCATGCGTTCATGTATTAGATCAGTTATATATTTATGCTTTAGACATGCATTCTCATTGTCAGAAAACATAGTTCTTCATAACTTTAAGTTATGCATTAGATACTCATGCATCAAATATGCATCTTCAGTATGTTATGGTCAGCTGGTCAGTCACGTCCGTCATGAGATCATATTCCAGTTATTCATCTTCAGCTCATTTTTTCCACTCTCAGTCATTCTCATTTGAGGAGGAATGTTCTAATGGGGGACATATCATAATACTCGTGATTTTTCTTAGCTTGAAAATCATCTGAAGGATGTTAGAACTTTCTTTGGAATAAGAATTCATTCTTATTCACATTTTATTTCCATAATTTTATCATTGTATCATGTGGAAAATTGAATAAGCTTTCCATCGATATATAATTTTCCCAAATCCAACACCCGGGAGAAGAGTTAGGTCCTCTTTAGTGTGACAGTGTTTGACCTGAAACTTCAGCGCATCACGAAGATAGCTCAAATGGAAATTGTCAATTTCCAGTGTTGCTTCACGATACAGGCACATCACGCTAAACTTCCAGTTCATAGACAAGGTGGGAACATGATAGCTCCACGTTGCGACATCTTAAAATTTCTCATTTTTCAATTTCCAGTGACTTGGCACGCTGGTGGCGCGTCGCTCCAAGGGCCCAATTTGGGAAAACTTATTAGAAATTAAATTACGTGTCCAGGGTTAAAAGGTTAAATTTTCCCCCTATAGAAGCTTCCAAACACGGGATTAATCCCTTATTCATCCAAAATATTGATGTTTTGCCTCAAACTCGTCATCAGCATGATTTAGTTTGGTTCATTGCTAATAGGAAGGCCAAATTAGCTAATTTCCTTCTGGTTTATACCTGTTATTCAGCTGAGCCTTACGCTAGACTCTACATCTAAAAATTTGTAAGATTGTATGGAGTTTTGTTATCTATAGACAGAGGTAACCGGTTCACCTTTTATTTTTGGATAGCATTCCAAAATGGTCTTGGTACAAAATTCATCTTAGTAAAACCTTTCATCCTCAGACAGATGGTCAAGCAAAAAGGACCATTTAAATTTTAGAAGATATGCTAAGGGCGTGTGCAATTGATTTCAAGGGAAGTTGGGATAACCACTTACCTTTGATTGAGTTTGCATACAACAACAACTATCATTCCTGTATTCAGATGACTCCATTCGAAGCTTTCTATGGTAGGAGATGTAGATTGTCGATTGATTTGTTCGATGTTAGCGAGGCCTCAGTCATAGGGCATGACTTGGTATTCGACACCTTAGGGAAAGTCCAGTTGATCAAAAAAGACTCTAGACTATTGAGTGCCGATAGAAGTCATATGCAAATGTTTTTAGAAAAGATGTCGAGTTTTAGATTAGTGATCATGTATTCCTCAATATCTTTCCTATGAAGTGAGTGAAGAGATTCGCAGGGATGGGAAAACTAAGTCCCTGATATGTTGGTCCCTTCAAGATTCTCAGTCATTTTTCCAAGGTAGCTTGTGAGCTCGAATACCTTTAGATCTAGCCTTCGATCATCCAAGATTTTATGTATCTTTGCTCGAGAAGTGTATTGGTGACCCATCAGTCGTAGTCCCTATTCAGAGCATCGATGTTCAGAACAGCCTCTCTTATGAAGAGATTCTAATCGAAATCCTAGTCTATCATACTTGAAGATTGAGGAACAAAGAATTACCTCTAGTCAAATTTCTTTGGCGAGATCAATCAGTCGAGGGAGCTACTTAGGAAGCAGAAGCAGATATGCGTACCAAGTGCCTTATTCCTTTCCCCTCCAACTCAGATAAAGCTCAACGTAATAGTTCTCCTTAAGCTTACTCAGTTTCGTGATTAGTGTGCATCACTAGCTTAGTATACCATGATAATCTTGATATCAAGTACCACCGCATATTTAGTCATGTATTCATGTATCAGATTAGTTATATAGTTATGTATCAGACATGCATTCTCATTGTGAGAAAATATAGTTCTTCAGAACTTTCAGTTTTGCATTTATGACTCAGTTACGCATGCATTAGATATGCATGTTTAGTATGTTATATTCATATGTTCAGTCATGTCCATTATGAGGTCATGTTCTGGTTATTCATGTTCAGCTCATTGTTACCCCTCTCATTCAGTCTCATTCGAGGATGAATGTTCTGATAGGTTAGATATCGTAACACCCGTGCTTTCTCTTAGCTTGAAAATCATCTCAAGGATGTTAGAACTTTCTTTGAAATAAGAATTCTTTCTTATACTCGTGGTATTTCCAAAATTTTATCTTCCTTTGACGTGGAAAATTGAATAAGCATTCAATTGATATATAATTTGCCCAAATTCGATACCCGGGCGAAGACTTAGGTCCTCTTTAGTGAGACAGTGTTTGACTTGATCCTTGAGCGTGTCGCAGATATAGCTCAAAGGGCAATTGTCAATTTCTAGTGTTGCTCTACCATACTGGCGCGATGCACCAAACTTCAGTTTGTAGACAATATGGCAACACAATAGCTCTGCTTCGCGCCATCATGAAATTTCTCAATTGTCAATTTCTAGTGACTTGGCATGATGGTAGTGTGTCGTGCCAAGGGCCTAATTTGGGAAATTTTATTGAAAATTGAATTGCGTGTCCAGGGTTAAAAGGTTCAATTTGCCCCTTATATAAGCTTCTAAACATGGGATTTAGCCTTTATTCATCCAAAATATTGATGTTTTGCCTCGAACTCGCCATCAGCATGATTTAGTTTGGGTCATTACAGACATGATGATCAAATTAGGTCATTTTCTTCTAGTTCATACCACTTATTCAGCCGAGGATTATGCCAAACTCTACATCAAGGAGTTGGTCAGATTGTACGGTGTTCTGTTATCTGTTATCTTAGATAGAGGTACTTGGTTTACCTCTTATTTCTTGATAGCATTCCAAAAGGGTCTTGGTACCTAAATTCATCTCAGTACAGCCTTTCCTCCTCAGATAGATGGTCAAGCAAAAAGGACTATTCAGATATTAGAATATATTCTAAGGGCGTGTGCAATTGATTTCAAAGAAAGTTGGGATGACTAATTGCCTTTGATTGAGTTTGTATACAACAACAATAATAATTTCAGTATTCAGATGACTCCATTTGAAGCTCTAATTATTAGGAGATGTAGATCTCTGATTGGTTGCTTCGAAGTTAGTGTGGACTCAGTCATAGGGCCTGACATGGTATTCGACACCTTAGGGAAAGTCCAGTTGATCAGAGAAAGACTATGGATTGCTGAGTGCAGACAAAAGTCTTATGCAAATGTTTGTAGAAATGATCTCAAGTTTTAGATTGGTGATCATGTCTACCTCAATATCTCTCCTATGAAGGGAGTGAAGAGTTTTGTAAATAAGGGAAAACAAAGTCCCCGATATGTTAGTCTCTTCAAGATTCTCAGTCTTTTTGGCAAGGTAGCTTGTGAGCTCAAATTTCCTTCAGATCTAGCCTCAGTTCATCCAGTCTTTCATGTCTCTTTTCTCTAGAACTGCATAGGCGACCCATCAGTTATAGTCCCTATTTAGAGCATTGATGTTTAGAACAAAATGTCTTATTAAGTGATTCCAGTAGAAATCCAGTCTATCATACTTGTAGATTGAGGAACAAAGAAGTCCCTCTAGTAAAATTTCTTCGGCAAAATCAATCCATCGAGGAATCTACTTGTGAAGTAGATACAGATACGCGTACCAAGTACCCTCACCTTTTCCCCGCCGACTAAGATAAAGCTCAAAGTAATAGTTCTCCTTAAGCTTACTCAGTTTCATGATTATTGTGCATCACTAACTTAGTGTACCATGATAATCTTGGTATCAAGTACCACTGCATATTTAGTCATCCATCTATGTAACAGATCAGTTATATGGTTATGCATTAGACATGCATTCTCATTGTGAGAAAACATAGTTCTTTAGAACTTTCAATTATGCATTTATGACTCAGTTACAGATGCATCAGATATGCATATTCAGTATGGTATGTTTAGCTGGTCAGTCACATCTTCCATGATATCATGTTCCAGTTATTTATGTTCAGCTCATCGTTTTCCCTCTCAGTCAGTCTCATTTGAGAACGACTATTCTCATGGGGGAGATATCGTAATGGCCATGTTTTTTCTTAGCTGAAAAATCATTTCAAGGATGTTAGAAGTTTCTTTGAAATAATAATTCATTCTTATACATGAGGTATTTCCATAATTTTCTCATTCTATCATGTGGAAAATTGAATAAGCTTTTCATCGATATATAATTAACCCAAAGCCAACACCCAACCAAAGAGTTTGGTCTTCTTTAGTGAGATAGTGTCTAACCTAACCCTTCAGTGCATCGCGGAGATAGCTCAAATGACAATTGTCAATTTCCAGTGTTTCTCCACGATACTGGCATGTTGCGCCAAGTTTCCAGTTTATAGACTAGGTGGTAACGCAATAGCACCGAGTCGCGCCACTGTGAAATTTCTCATTTGTCAATTTCCAGTGACTTGGTGCGATGGTGGCGCGTCGCGCCAAAGGCCCAATTCAGAAAATTTTATTAAAAATTAAATTACGTGTCCAGGGTTAAAAGGTTTAATTTTCCCCCTATATAAGCTTCCAAACACGGGATTTAGCCCTTATTCATCCAAAATATTGATATATTGCCTCGAACTAGTCATCAGTATAATTTTGTTTGGGTCATTACAGATAGGATGACCAAATTAGCTTATTTCCTTTTGGTTAAAACCTCTTATTCAGCCGAGGATTATGCCAGACTCTACATCAAGGAGTTGGTCAGATTGTACAGTGTTCTGTTATCTATTATCTTCGACCGAGGTACCCGATTCACCTCTCATTTCTAGATAGCATTCCAAAAGGGTCATGGTACCCAAATTTGCCTTAGTACAGCCTTTTATCCTCAGACAGATAGTCAAGCAGAAAGGATCATTTAGACATTAGAAGATATGCTAAGGGCGTGTGCAATTAATTTCAAGCGAAGTTAGCATGACTACTTGCCTTTAATTGAGTTTGTATACAAGAACAACTATCATTCCAGTATTTAGATGACTCCATTCGAAGCTCTCTATGGTAGGAGATGTGGATCTTCGATTGTTTAGTTTGAAGTTAGTGAGGCCTCAGTCATAGGGCATTACTTGGTATTCAACGCCTCAGGGATAGCCTAGTTTATTAGAGAAGCACCCTAGACTGCTGAGTGCTGATAAAAGTCTTATGAAGATGTTCGTATAAAAGATCTGAAGTTTTAGATTAGTGATCATTTCCACCTTAATATCTCTCCTATGAAGGGAGTGAAGAGATTCGCAAATATGGGAACACTAAGTCCCAATTATGTTGGTCCCTTCAAGATTCTCAATCGTTTTGGCAAGGTAGCTTGTGAGATCGAATTGCCTTCTAATCTAGCCTCAGTTCATCCAGGCTTTCATGCCTCTTTGCTCAAGAAGTGCATAGGTGACCCATCAGACGTAGTCCCTATTCATAGCATCTACGTGGTAAATTGAATAAACTTTCCATTGATATATAATTTTCCCAAATCCGACACCCGGGTAAAGAGTTAGGCCTCTTTAGTGAGACAGTGTTTGACCTGATCCTTCAGTGCGTCACAGAGATAGGTCAAATGGCAATTGTCAGTTTCCAGTATTGCTCCTTGATACTGGCTCATCGTGCCAACTTCCTATTCGTAGACTAGGTGGCAACGCGATAGCTCCGCATTGTGACACTATGAAATTTCTCATTTGTCAATTTCCTGTGACTTGGCGCGATAGTGGCGCGTCGCGCAAAGGGCCCAATTCAGGAAATTTTACTGAAAATTAAATTACGTGACCAAGGTTAAAAGGTTCAATTTGCGCCCCTATAAAAGCTTCCAAACACGGGATTAGCCCTTATTCATCCAAAATATTGATATTTTATCTCGAACTCGTTATCAGCATGGTTTAGTTTGGGTCATTATAGAAAAGATGACCAAATTAGCTCATTTTCTTTAGGTTCATACCTCTTATTCAGCCAAGAATTACGCCAGACTCTAAATGTAGGAGTTGGTCAGATTGTACGATGTTTTGTTATCTATTATCTTACACAGTGGTACCCATTTCACCTCTTATTTCTGGATAGCATTCCAAAAGGGTCTTCGTACCCAAAGTCATCTCAGTACAGCCTTTCATCCTCAGAAAAATGGTCAAGCAGAAAGGACCACTCAGCCATTAAAAAATATGCTAAGGGCGTGAGTAATTGATTTCAAGGAAATTTGGGATGACCACTTGCCTTTGATTAAGTTTGCATACAACAACAACTATCATTCTAGTATTCAGATGACTCTATTTGAAGCTCTCTATGGTAGGATATGTAGATCTCTGATTGGTTGGTTCGAAGTTAGTGAGGCCTCAGTCATAGGGCCTGACTTGGTACTCGACGCCTTAGGGAAGTCCAGGTTATCAGAGAAAGACTCCGGACTGCTGAGTGCCAACAAAAGTCTTATGCAGATGTTCATAGAAAAGATCTCAATTTTTAGATTGGTGATTATGTCTACCTCAATAGCTCTCCTATTAAGCGAGTGAAGAGATTCTAAAAGAAGGGAAAACTGAGTCCCCGATAAGTTGGTCCCTTCAAGATTCTCAGTCATTTCGGCAAGGTAGCTTATGAACTTGAATTACCTTCAGATCTAGCCTCATTTCATCCAGTTTTTCATGTCTCCTATCTTAAGAAGTGCAAAGTGAACCATAAGTCGTAGTCCCTATTCAGAGCATCGATGTTCAAAATAGCTTGTCTTATTAAACGATTCCAGTCAAAATCCTAGTCTATCGTACTCGTAGATTTAGGATCAAAAAAGTCCCTCTAGTTATATTTCTTTGGCAAAATCAATCCTTCGAGGAAGCTACTTGAGAAGCCAAAGAAGATATGCGTACCAAGTACCCTCACTTTTTCCCTGCCGACTCAGATCATACTCAAGTTAATAGTTCTCCTTAAACTTACTCAGTTTCATGATTAGTGTGCATCACTAACTTACTATACCATGATAATCTTGGTATCAAGTACCACCGCATATTTAGTCATGCATTCTTGTATCAGATTAGTTATATAGTTATGTATCAGACATGCATTCTCATTGTGAGAAAACTTAGTTCTTCAGAACTTTCCGTTATGCATTTATGAATTAGTTACGCATGCATCAGATATGCATGTTAATTATGTTATGTTCAACTGTTAAGTCATGTCTGTCATGAGATCATGTTCCAGTTATTCATGTTCATCTCATTGTTACCCCTCTCAGTCAGTCTCATTCTAGGACGAATGTCCTCATAGGGGAGATGTCATAATACCCATGCTTTTTCTTAGCTTGAAAATCATCTCAAGGATGTTAGAACTTTATTTGAAATAAGAATTCATTCTTATGGATATGGTATTTCCAAAATTTTCTATTTCTATCACGTGGGAAATTAAGTATGCTTTCCATCAATATATAATTCGACAAAACCCAACACTCGGGCGAAGAGTTAGATCCTCTTTAGTGAGGCAGTGTTTGACCTGAGCCTTAAGTGCGTCACGGAGATAGCTCAAATGGAAATTGTCAATTTCCAGTGTTGCACCGTGATACTAGCGCGTTGCACCAAACTTCTTGTTCATAGATAAGCTGGCAACGCGATTGCCCTGCATCGTGTCACCGTGAAATTTCTCATTTGTCAATTTCCAGAGACTTGGCGCAATGGTGGTGCGTCGCGCCAAGGTCCCAATTTGGGAAATTTTACTGAAAATTAAATTACATGTCCAGGATTAAAAGGTTCAATTTGCCCCCTATATAAGCTTCCAAATACGAGATTTAGCCCTTATTCATCCCAACTATTAATAATTTGTCTCTAACTCATCATCAGCATAATTTAGTTTGGTTAATTGCAGACAAGATGACAAAATAACTCATTTCCTTCTAGTTCATACCTCTTATTCAGCTGGGAATTATGCCATACTCTTCATCAAGGAGTTGGTCAGATTCTACAATGTTTTGTTATCTGTTATCTTAGACAGAGGTACCTAGTTACCTCTCATTTATGGATAGAATTCCAAAAGGGTCTTGGTACCCAAATTCATCTTAGTACTGCCTTTTATCCTCATATAGAAGGTCAAGCAGAAAGGACTATTCAGACGTTAGAATATATGTTAAAGGCGTGTGTAATTGATTTCAAGAGAAGTTGGGATAACCACCTACCTTTGATTTTGTTTACTATCATTCCAGTATTGAGATGACTCTATTTAAAGCTCTCTATGGTAGGAGATGTAGATCTCCGATTGGTTGGTTCGAAGTTAGTGAGGCCTCAGTCATAGGGCCTTACTTGGTATTCAACGCCTTAGGAAAAGTCCAGTTGATCAGAGAAACACTCTGGACTGTTGAGTGCCGATAGAAGTCTTATGAAGATGTTCATCGAAAAGCTCTCAAGTTTTAGATTGGTGATCATGTCTACCTCAGTATCTCTCCTATGAAGGGAGTAAAGATATTCGCAAATAAGGGAAAACTAAGTCCCCAATATGTTGGTCCCTTCAAGATTCTCAGTCGTTTTTGCAAGGTAGCTTGTGATCTTGAATTGCCTTTTGATCTAGCCTCAGTTTATCAAGTCTTTTATGTATCTTTGATCAAGAAGTGAATAGGTGACCCATCAGTCATAGTCCCTATTCATAGCATCGATGTTCAAAACAGCCTCTCTTATGAAGCTATTCCAGTCGAAATCCTAGTCTATCATACTCGTAGATTGAGGAACAAAGTAGTCCATCTAGTTAAATTACATTGGTAAAATAAGTCCATCTAGGGAGCTTCTTGGGAAGAAGAAGCAAATATGCGTACCACTTACCCTAACATTTTCACCTCCAACTCAGATCAAGCTCAAGTTAATAGTTTTCCTTAAGCTTACTCAGTTTCATGATTAGTGTGCATCACTAACTGAGTTCTTTAGAACTTTCAGTTAAGCATTTATGACTCAGTTACGCAAGCATCAGATATAAATTTTCAGTATGTTACATTTAGCTGGTCAGTCACGTCCATCGTGAGATCATGTTCCAGTTATTCATGCTCAGCTCATTCTTTCCCCTCTCAGTTAGTCTCATTCGAGGACGAATATTCTCATGGGGGAGATAACATAATACCCGTGCTTTTTCTTAACTTGAAAATCATCTCATGGATATTAGAACTTTCTTTGAAATAAGAATTCATTCTTATACATATGGTATTTCCATAATTTTCTCATCCTATAAAGTGGAAAATTGAATAAGTTTTACATCGATATATGATTTTCCCAAATCCAACACCCAGGCGAAGAGTTAGGTCCTCTTTAGTAAGACAGTGTTTTACCTAAGCCTTCAGCGCGTCATAGAGATAGCTCAAATGGAAATTGTCAATTTCCAGTGTTGCTCCACGATACTGGTGCATCTCGCCAAACTTTCTATTCATAGACTAGGTGGCAACGCGATAGCATCGTATCGCGCCACCATTAAATTTCTCATTTGTCAATTTCCAGTGAATTGGCACGATAGTGGCGTGTCGTGTCAAGGGCCCTATTCAAGAAGTTTTATTGAAAATTATATTATGTGACCAGTGTTAAAAGGTTCAATTTCCCCCCTATATAACCTTCCAAACACGGGATTTAGCCCTTATTCATCCAAAATATTGATGTTTTGCCTTAAACTCATCATCAACATGATTTACTTTGGGTCATTGCAGATAGGATGACAAAATTAGCTCATTTCCTTCAGGTTCAAACCACTTATTCAGCCGAGTATTATGCCACACTTTAAATCAAGGAGTTGGTTAGATTGTGCGATGTTTTGTTATTTGTTATCTTAGACAGAGGTACCCAAGTCACCTCTTATTTCTGGATATCATTCCAAAAGAGTCTTGGTACCCAAATTCATCTCAGTACAACCTTTCATCATCAGATAGAAGGTCAAGCAGAAAGGACCATTCTGATATTAGAAGATATACTAAGGGTGTGTGTAATTGATTTCAAGGGAAGTTGGGATGACCACTTGCCTTTAATTGAGGTTGCATACAACAACAGCAATCATTTAAGTATTCAGATGACTCCATTCGAAGCTCTCTATGGTAGAAGATATAGATATCTGATTGTTTGGTTTGAAGTTAGTGAGGCCTTAGTCATAGGGCCTGACTTGGTATTCGAAGCCTTAAGGAAAGTCCAGTTGATTAGAGAAAGACTCTAGACTGCTGAGTGCCGACAGAAGTCTTATGCATATGTTCTTAGAAAAGATCTCGATTATTAGATTAGTGATTATGTTGACCTCAATATCTCTCCTATGAAGGGAGTGAAGAGATTCGTAAAGAAGGGAAAATTAAGTGGCCGATATGTTGGTCCCTTCAAGATTCTCAGTCGTTTCGGCAAGGTAATTTATGATCTCAAATTTCCTTCAGATCTAGCCTCAGTTCATCAAATCTTTCTTGGCTCTTTGCTCAAGAAGTGCATAGGTGACCCATCAGTCGTAGTCCCTATTCAGAGCATCGATGTTTAGAACAGCCTGTCTTATGAAACGATTCCAGTCAAAATCCTAATCTATCATACTCATAGATTGGGGAACAAAAAAGTAACTCTAGTTAAATTTCTTTGGTGAAAGAAATCCGTCGAGGAAGCTACTTCAGAAGCAGAAGCAGATATGCATACCAAGTACCCTCACCTTTTCCCTGCCAACTCAGATCAAGCTCAAGGTTATAGTTCTCCTTATGCTTACTTAGTTTCATGATTAGTGTGAATTAACAACTTACTATACCATGTTAATCTTTGTATCAAGTACCACCGCATATTTAGTCATGCATTCATGTATCAGATTAGTTATATAGTTATGCATCAGACATGCATTCTTATTGTGAGAAACCTTAGTTCTTTAGAACTTTCAGTTATATATTTATGAGTCAGTTACGCATGCATCAGATATATACATGTTTAGTATTTTATGTTTAGCTGGTAAGTCATGTTCGTCATAAGATCATGTTCTAGTTATTAATGTTAAGCTCATTGTTTCCTCTCTCAGTCAGTCTCATTCGATGATGAATGTTCTCGTGGGGGAGATACCGTGATACCCATACTTTTTCTTATCTTGAAAATCATCACAAGGTTGTTATAACTTGCTTTGAAATTAGAATTTATTCTTATAAATGTGGTATTTACTTAATTTTCTCATTCTATCACGTAGGAAAGTGAATAAGCTTTCCATTGATATATAATTCGCCCAAATCCGACACCCAGGCAAAGAGTTAGGTCCTTTTTAGTGAGATAGTGTATGACCTGATCCATCAGCGCGTCGCAGAGATAGCTCAAATGGCAATTGTCAATTTCCAGTGTTGCTCCATGATATTAGTGCGTCACGCCAAACTTTAAGTTCGTAGATAAGGTAGCAACAGGATAGCTCCACATCGCACCACCGTGAAATATCTTATTTTTCAATTTACAGTGACTTGGTGCGATGGTGGCGCGTTGTGCCAAGGGCCCAAGTCAAGAAATTTTACTAAAAATTAAATTATGTGTCTAGGATTAGAAGGCTCAATTTCCCCCTATATAAGCTTCCAAACACGGGATTTAGCGCTTATTCATCCCAAATATTGATGTTTTCCCTCAAACTCATCATCAACTTGATTTAGTTTCGTTAATTGCTGATAGGATGACCAAATTATCTCATTTCCTTCTGGTTCGTACCTCCTGTTAAGCCAAGGATTAAGCTAGACTCTACATCAAGGTGTTGGTCAGATTGTACGGTGTTTTGTTATCTGTAATCGTAGATAGAGGTACCCAATTTACCTCTTATTTTTAGATAACATTCCAAAAGGGTCTTGGTAGCCAAATTCATCTTAGTACCACCTTGTATCCTCAGATAGATGGTCAAGCAGACAGGACCATTAAGACATTATAAGATATGCTAAAGGCATGTGCAATAGATTTCAAGGGAAGTTGGGATGACCACTTGCCTTTGATTGAGTTTGCATACAACAACAGCTGTCATTTAAGTATTCAGATGACTCTATTCAAAGCTCTTTATTGTAGGAGATGCAGATCTTTGATTAGTTGGTTTGAAGTAAGTGAGGTCTCAGTCATAGGCCCTGACTTGGTAATCGACGCATTAGGGAAAGTTCAATTGATCAGAGAAAGACTAAGAATTGTTGAGCACCGACAAAAGTCTTATGCATATGTTTGTAGAAAAGATCCTAAGGTTTAGATCAGTAATCATGTCTACCTTAATATCTCTTCTATGAAGAGAGTGAAGAGATTTATACAGAAGGGAAAACTAAGTCCCTAATATGTTGGTCCCTTCAAGATTCTCAGTCATTTTGGCAAGGTAGCTTGTGAGCTTGAATTACCTTCAAATCTAGCCTCAGTTCATCCAGTCTTTCATGTCTCTTTCTGTAAGAACTGCATAGGTGACCCATCAGTCATAGTCCCTATTCAGAGCATCAATGTTCAGAACAGCCTCTCTTATGAAGCGATTCCAGTCGAACTCCTAGTCTATCATACACATAGATTGAGGAACAAAGAAGTCACTCTAGTTAAATTTCTTTGGCGAAATCATTCCATCGAGGGAACTACTTGAGAAGCAGAAGCAGATATGCATACCAAGTACCCTCACCTTTTCCCCGCCAACTCAAATCAAGCTCAAGGTAATAGTTCTCCTTAAACTTACTTAGTTTTATGATTAGTATGCATCACTAACTTACTATACCATGATAATCTTGGTATCAAGTACCACCGCATATTTAGTCATGCATTCGTGTATCAGATCAGTTATAGAGTTATGCATCAGACATGCATTCTCATTGTGAGAAAACTTCGTTTCTCAGAACTTTCAGTTATGCATTTATGACTCAGTTACTCATGCATCAGATATGCTTGCTCAGTATGTTATGTTCAGCTGGTCAGTCACGTCCATCATGAGATCATGTTCCAGTTATTCATGTTCAGCTCATTGTTTCCCCTCTCAGTCAGTCTCATTCGAGGACGAATGTTCTCATTGGGGAGATATCGTAATACCCGTGCTTTTTCTTAACTTTAAAATCATCTCAAAGATGTTAGAACTTTATTTTAAATAAGAATTCATTCTTATACACGTATTATTTCCATAATTTTCTCATCCTATCACGTGGAAAATTAAATAAGCTTTCCATCGATATATAATTCGCCTAAATCTGACACTCGGGTAAGAGTTAGGTCCTCTTTAGTGAGATAGTGTTTCACCTGAGCCTTCAGCACATCGTGGAGATAGCTCAAATGGAAATTGTCAATTTCTAGTGTTGGTCGTGATACTGGTGCATCATGCCAAACTTCCAGTTCTTATATAAGCTGGCAACGTGATAGTTCGGAGTCGTGCCATCGTGAAATTTCTCTTTTTTCATTTTCCAGTGACTTGGTACGATGGTGGTGCATCGCGCCAAGGGTCCTATTCAAGAAATTTTAAAGAAAATTAAATTACGTGTCCAAGGTTAAAAGGTTCAATTCCCGCCCCCCCCCGGTATAAGATTCCAAACACGGGATTTAGCCCTTATACTTTCAAAATATTTATGTTTTGCCTCAAACTCATCATCAACATTATTTATTTTAGGTTATTGTAGACAGGATGACCAAATCAGCTCATTTCCTGCCGCTTCATACCTCTTATTCAGCTGAGGATTACGCTAGACCGTTATCTGTTATCTCAGACAGAGGTACCTGGTTCACCTCTCATTTCTGTGTAGCATTCCAAAAGGGTCTTGGTATCCAAATTCATCTATGTACATCCTTTTATCCTCAGACAGATGGTCAAGTAGAAAGGACTATTCAAACGTTAGAAGATATGCTAAGGGCGTGTGCAACTTATTTCAAGGGAAGTTGGGATGACCACTTGCCTTTGATGAAGTTTACATACAACAAACGCTATAATTCCTTTATTCAGATTTCTCCATTCGAACATATCTATGGTAGGAGATGTAGATATTTGATTGGTTTGTTCAAAGTTAGTTTGGCCTCAATCATAGGGCCTGACTTTGTATTCGACACCTTAGGGAAATTCCAGTTGATCAGGAAAAAACATTGGACTGCTGAGTGCCAACAAAAGTCTTAAGGAGATGTTCATAGAAAAGATCTCAAGTTTTAGATTGGTGATCATGTCTACCTCAATATCTCTCCTATGAAGGGAGTGAAGAGATTCAAAAAAAAAAAGAAAACTCAGTCGCCGATATGATACTCCCCTCAAGATTGTCAGTCATTTTGGCAAGGTAGCTTGTGATGTCAAATTACCTTCAGATCTAGCCTTAGTTCATCCATTCTTTCATATCTCTTTACTCAAGAAGTTCATAGGTGAACCATCAGTCGTAGTCCCTATTAAGAGCATCGATGTTCAGAACAGCCTCTCTTATGAAGAGATTCTAATCGAAATCCTCGACTATCATACTCGTAGATTGAGGAACAAAGAAGTCTCTCTAGTTAAATTTCTTTGGCAAAATCAGTTCGTTGAGGGAGCTACTTGGGAAGCAGAAGCAGATATACGTACCATGTACCCTCATCGTTTCCCCATCAACTCAGATCAATCTCAAGGTAATAGTTCTCCATAAGCTTACTCAGTTTTATGATTAGTGTGCATCACTAACTTAGTATACCATGATAATCTTGGTATCAAGTACCACCGCATCTGTAGTCATGCATTCATGTATCAGATCACTTATATAGTTATGCATCATACATGCATTCTCATTGTGATAAAACTTAGTTCTTCAGAACTTTGAGTTATGCATTTATGAATTACTTACACATGCAATAAAACTTGCATGTTAAGTGTGTTTGTTCGGATTGTCAATCACGTCCGTCATGAGATCATGTTGCAGTTATTCATGTTCAACTCATTGTTTCGCCTCTCAGTTAGACTCATTCGAGGACAAATTTTCTCAAGGGGGAGAGTCATAATACCCGTTCTTTTTCTTAGCTTGAAATTCATCTCAAGGATGTTAGAACTTTCTTTGAAAAAATAATTCATTCTTATAGATGTTGTATTTTGCTAATTTTCAATTTCTATCACGTGGGAAATTGAATAGGATTTCCATTGATATATAATTTGCCCAAATCCGATACCCGAGCGTAGAGTTAGGTCCTTTTTAGTGAGACATTATTTGACCTGAGCCTTCAGCACGTTGCGGAGAGAGCTCAAATGGCAACTGTCAATTTCTAGTTTTAATCCGAGACACTAGGCATCGCACCAAACTTCCAGGTCGTAGACAAGGTGCCAACACAATAGTTCCGCATCATGCCACCGTGAAATTTCTTATATGTATATTTCGAGTGACTTGGCGCGTTGGTGGCGAGACGAGCCAAGGGCCCAATTCAAAAAATTTTACTAAAAATTCAATTACGTGTCCAGGGTTAAAAGGGTCAAAATTACCCCCTATATAATCTTCCAAACATGGTAATTAGCCCTTATTCATCATAAATATTGATGTTTTGTCTTGAACTCGTCATCAGCATGATTCAGTTTGGATCATTATAGACAGGTTGACCAAATTAGTTCATTTCCTTCTAGTTCATACCTCTTATTCAGGTGAGGATTATGCCAAAATCTATATCAAGGAGTTGGTCAGGTTGTACGGTGTTCCGTTCTCTATTTAGACATTAGAAGATATGCTAAGGGCCTGTGCAATTAGTTTTAAGGAAAGTTTGGATAACCACTTGCCTTTGGTCGAGTTTGCATACTATAACAGGTATCATTCCAGTATTCTGATAGATCCATTCAAAGCACCCTATGGTAGGATATGTGGATCTCTAATTAGTTGGTTTGAAGTTAGTGAGGCCTCAATCATAGGTCCTGACTTGGTATTCGACGCCTTAGGGAAAGTCCAGTTGATCAGGGAAAGACATCGGGCTGCTCGAAGCTGACAAGCGTCTTATGCAGTTGTTCGTAGAAAAGATCTCAAGTTTAAGATTAGTGATCATGTCTACCTCAAAATCTCTCGTATGAAGGAAGAAAAGAGATTCGGCAAGAAGTGAAACTCAGTCCCGGATGTGTCGGTCCTTTCATGATTCTCAATTATTTTGGCAAGGAAGTAAGGGAGTGAAGAGATCTGGCAAGAAGGGAAAACTCAGTCCCTGATATGTCGGTCCTTTCAAGATTCTCAATTATTTTGACAAGGTAGCTTATGATCTCGAATTTCCTTCAGATCTAGCCTCAATTTATCCAGCCTTTTATGTCTCCTTGATCAAGAAGTGCATAGGTGACCCATCAGTGTTAGTCAATTTTCAGACCATCGATGTTTAGAACAACCTCTCTTATGAAGAGATTCCAGTCAAAATCCTAGACTATCATACTCATAGATTGAGGAAAAAAGAAGTCCCTATAGTTAAAGTTCTTTCAAGAAATCAGTCCGTTAAGAGAGATACTTGGGAAAAAGATACAGCTATGCGTACCAAGTACCCTCACCTTTTTCCCGCTAGCTCTGATCAAGCTCAAGGTAATAGTTCTCCTTAAGCTTACTCAGTTTCATGATTAGTGTGCATCACTAAGTTAGTATACCATAATAATGTTGGTATCAAGTACCACCGCATGTCTAGTCATGCATTCATGTATCAGATCAGTTATATAGTTATGCATCAGACATGCAATCTCATTGTGATAAAACATAGTTCTTCTGAACTTTCAGTTATGCATTTATGAATCTGTTACACATGCATCGAATATGCATGTTCAGAATGTTATGTTAAGCTTTTCAGTCACGTCCGTCATGATATAATGTTCCAATTATTCATTTTCAACTCATTATTTTCCCTCTCAGTCAGTCTCACTCGAGGAGGAATGTTCTCAAGAGGGAGAATCGTAATACCCGTTCTTTTTCTTAGCTTAAAAAGTATCTTAAGGATGTTAGAACTTAAATTTAAATAATAATTCATTCTTATACACGTGTCCAAGGTTTAAGATTGGTGATCTTTTCTACCTCAAGATCTCTCCTATGAAGGGAGTGGAGAGATTCGTCAAGAAGGGAAAACTCAGTACTCGATATGTCGGCCTCTTAAAGATTCTTAGTCGTTTTGGTAAGGTAGCTTATGATCTCGAATTGCCTTTAGATCTAGTGTCAGTTTATCGAGTCTTTCATGTCTCTATGCTCAAGAAGAGCGTAGGTGACCCATCAGTCGTAGTCCCTATTCAGAGTATCAATATTCAGAACAACCTCTCTTATGTAGAGATTCTAGTTGAAATCCTAGACTATTGTACTCGTAGATTGAGGAAAAAAGAAGTCCCTCTTGTTAAATCTCTTTGGTGAAATGAGTCTGTCAACAGAGCTACTTGGGAAGCAGAAGAAGATATGAGTACCAAGTACCCTCACCTTTTCCCCACCAACTAAGATCAACCTCAAGGTAATAGTTCTACTTAGGCTTACTCTGTTTCATGATTAGTGTGCATCACTAACTTAGTATACCATGATAATCTTGGTATCAAGTACCAGTGCATATTTAGTCATGCATTCATGTATCAAATCAGTTATATAGTTATGCATCATACATGCATTCTCATTGTAAGAAAACTTAGTTCTTCAAAACTTTCAGCTATGCATTTATGAATCAGTTACGCATGCATCAGATATGCATATTCAGTATGTTATGTTTAGTTTATCAGTCACATCCGTCAAGAGATCATGTTCCATTTATTCTTTTTCAGCTCATTGTTTCTCCTCTCAATCAATCTCATTCGGGGATGAAAGTTCTCAAGTGGGAGATATCGTAATACCCGTGTTTTTTCTTAGCTTGAAAATCATCTAAAGGATGCTAAATCTTTCTTTTAAATAATAATTCATTCCTATACACGAGGTATTTCCATAATTTTATCATCCTATCATGTGGGAAATTGAATAAGCTTTCCATTGATATATAATCGCCCAAATCCGACACCCAGGCAAAGAGTTAGGTCCCTTTTAGTGAGACAATGTTTGACCTGAGCCTTCAGCACATTGCGAAGATAGTTCAAATAACAATTGCCAATTTCCAGTGTATATCCGCAATACTGGTGCATCACTCCAAACTTCCAGGCCATAGATAAGGTGGCAATGCGATAGCTCCACGTCGCGCCACCATAAAATTCTCAATTATCAATTTCCAGTGACTTGGTGCGATGGTGGCGCGTCGTGCCAAGGGCCCAATTCAAGATATTTTACTGAAAATTAAATTTTGTGTCCAGGGTGAAAAGGGTCAATTTCCCCACCCCCCACCCCCTATATAATCTTCCAAGCACAGGATTTAGCCTTTATTCATCAAAACTATTAATGTTTTGCCTCAAACTCATCATCAGTATGATTCAGTTTGAATTATTATAGACAGGATGACCAAATCATATCATTTCCTTCTGGTTCATACCTCTTATTCAGCCGAGAATTATGCCAAACTCTACATCAACGAGTTGGTTAGATTGCACAGTGCTCCATTATCTATTATATCAGAGCCAATCGAATTCTTATACAGATTTTCATAGAAACAATCTCAAGTTTAAGATTGGTGATCATATCTACCTCAAGATCCCTACCATGAAGGGATCGAAGAGATTTGGCAAGAAGGGAAAACTCAGTCCCCGATATGTCAGTCCCTTCAAGATTCTTAGTTATTTCAGAAAGGTATCTTATGAGATTGAATTGCCTTCAGATCTACCCTCAATTCATCCATTCTTTTATGTCTCTTTGATCAAGAAGTGCATAGGTGACCCATCAGTGTTAGTCCCTTTTCAGAGCATCGATGTTCAAAACAACCTCTCTTATAAAGAGATTCTAGTCAAAATCCTAGTCTATCATACTCGTAGATTAAGGAACAAAGAAGTCCCTCTATTTAAAGTTCTATGGAGAAATCAGTCCATTGAGGGAGATACTTGGGAAGAAAAAGAAGATATGCGTACCAAGTACCCTCACCTTTTCCTCGCTAACTCAGATCAAGCTCAAGGTAATAGTTCTCCCTAAGCTTACTCATTTTCATGATTTGTGTGCATTGCTAACTTAGTATACCATGATAATCTTGGCATCAAGTACCACCGCATATTTAGTCATGTATTCATGTATCAGATCAGTTATATAGTTATGTATCAGACATGCATTCTCATTGTGATAAAAATTAATTCTTCAAAAGTTTTAGTTATGTATTTATGAATCATTTACGCATGCATCGGATATGTATGTTCAGTATATTATGTTAAGATTGTCAGTCACACTCGTCATGAGATCATGTTCCAGTTATTCGTGTTCAACTCATTGCTTCCCCTCTTAGCCAGTCTCATTCGAGGATGAATGTTCTCAAGGGGGAGATATCGTAATACCTATGCTTTTTCTTATCTTGAAAATCATCTTAAGGATGTTAGAACTTGCATTTAAAGAAGAATTCATTCTTATACATATTGTAT
Organism: Capsicum annuum; assembly: GCF_002878395.1. Taxonomy (NCBI): domain Eukaryota; kingdom Viridiplantae; phylum Streptophyta; class Magnoliopsida; order Solanales; family Solanaceae; genus Capsicum; species Capsicum annuum. The sequence goes on from NC_061114.1 coordinate 145,645,439, forward strand.
TTCCATAATTTTCTCTTTGTATCACGTGGGAACTGAATAAGCTTTCCATCGATATATAATTCACCCAAATCCGACACCCGAACAAAGAGTTAGGTCCTTTTTAGTGAGAAAATGTTTAGCCAGAGCCTTCAGTACATTACGGAGAAAGCTCAAATGGCAATTGTCAAATTCTAGTTTAGGTCCAGGATACTGGCGCGTCACGCCAAACTTCCAGGTCGCAGAAAAGGTGGCAACGCTATAGCTCTGAGTTGCACCACTGTGAAATTTCTCTTTTGTCAATTCCTAGTGACATGGTGCTATGGTGGTGCATCGTGCCAAGGGCCCAATTCAAGATATTTTATTTGAAATTAAATTACGTGTCCAGGGTTAAAAGGGTCAATTTTCCCCCATATATAAGCTTCCAAACACGAGATTTAGCCCATATTCATCAAAATATTGATGCTTTGCCTCAAACTCATCATCAACATGATTTAGTTTGGGTTATTGTAGATAGGATTACAAAATTAATTTATTTCCTTTCAGTTCATACCTCTTATTCAGCCGAGGCTTACACTGAACTCTACATCAAGGAGTTTCTTAGATTGCATGGTATTCTGTTATCTATTATCTAAGAGCCGATAGAAGTCTTATACAGATGTTCATAGAAAAGATATCAAGTTTAAGATTGGTGATCATATCTACCTCAAGATCTTTCCTATAAGGGACTGAAGAGATTCAGCAAGAAGGGAAAACTCAGTCCCTGATATGTCGGTCCCTTCAAGATTCTCAGTCATTTTGGTAAGGTAGCTTATAAGCTTGATCTGCTTTCAGATCTATCCTCAGTTCATCCTTTCTTTTATGTCACCTTGCTCAAGAAGTGCATAAGTGACCCATCAGCTTTAGTCCCTATTAGAGCATCGCAGTTCAGACCAGCCACTCTTATAAAGAGATTTCAGTCAAAATCCCAGACTATCATACTCGTAGATTAAGGAAGAAAATGTCTCTCTAGTTAAAGTTCTTTTGAGAAATCAGTCCATTGAGGGAGAAATTTAGGAAGCAGGAGTAGATATGCATACCAAGTTCCCTCACCTTTTCCCCGCTAACTCAGATCAAGCTTAAGGTAATAGTTCTCCTTAAGCGTACTCAGTTTCATGATTAGTGTGCATCACTAACTTACTATACCTTGATAATCTTGGTATCAAGTACCACCGCATATGCAGTCAGTCATCCATTCATTTATCAGATCAGTTATATAGTTATGCATCAAACATGCACTCTTATTGTGATAAAACTTATTTCTTCAGAACATTTAGTTATGCATTTATAAATCAGCTACGTATGCATCAGATATGTATGTTCAGTATGTTATGTTCATCTTGTCAGTCACGTCCGTCATGAGATCATGTTCCAGTTATTCATGAGATCATGTTCCAGTTATTCATATTCAGCTCATTGTTTTCCCTCTCAGTCAGTCTCATTCGAGGATGAATGTTCTCAAGGGGAGAAATCATAATACCCATGTTTCTTCTTAGTCTGAAAATTATCTCAAGGATGTTAGAACTTACTTTAAAATAAGAATTCATTATTATACACATGGTATTTTCATAATTTTCTCTTCCTATCATGTGGGAAATTAAATAAGCTTTCCATTGATATATAATTCTCTCAAATCTGACACCCAGGTAAAGAGTTAGGTCCTTTTTAGTGAGACAATGTTTGGCCTGAGCCTTCAGTGCATTGCAAAGATAGCTCAAATGGCAATTGTTAGTTTCCAGTTTAGCTCCAAGATACTGGTGCATCGCACCAAACTTCTATATCATACACAAGGTGGCAACGCCATAGCTCTGCATCGCACCACAGTGAAATTTCTCATTTGTAAATTTCCAGTGACTTTGTACGATGGTGGCACATCGCACCAAGGGCCCGATTTGGGATATTTTACTAAAAATTAAAGTATGTGTCCAGGGTTAAAAGGTTCAATTTGCCCCCCTATATAAGCTTTCAAACATAGGATTTAGCCCTTATTCATCTAAAATATTGATGTTTTGCCTAAAACTCATCATCAGCATAATTTATTTTAGGTCATTATAGAAAGGATTACCAAATCAATTCATCTTCTTCCTGTTCATACCTGTTAATTAGATGATGATCATGCCAAACTCTACATCAAGGTGTTGGTCAGATTGCACAGTGTTCCATTATCTATTATCTTAGACAGAGGTACCTAGTTCTTCTCTCATTTTTGGAGAGCATTCCATAAGGGTCTTGGACCCCAAATTCATCTCAATACAGTCTTCATCCTCAGACATTTGGTCAAGTAGAAAGGACCATTCAGAAGTTAGAAGATATATTGAGTACATGTGCAACTGATTTCAAGGGAATTTGGGATGATCACTTGCCTTTGATTGAGTTTGCATACAACAATAGCTATCATTCCGGTATTCAGATAGCTCAATTCGAAGCTCTCTATGGTAGGAGATGTAGATCTCTGATTGGTTGGTTCGAAGTTAGTGAGGCCTTAGTCATAGGGCCTGACTTAGTATTTGAAACCTTATAGAAAGTCCTGTTGATTAGAGAAAGACTTCGGACTGCTCAGAGGCGACAGAAGTCTTATAAAGATGTTCATATAAAAGATCACGAGTTTGAAATTGGTGATCATATCTTTCTCAAGATCTCTCCTATGAATGGAGTGAAGAGATTCAGCAAGAAAGGAAAACTTAGCCACCGATATATCAGTCCTTTCAAGATGTTCAATCATTTTTTCAAGGTAGCTTATGAGCTCGAATTGCCTTTAGAAATAACCTCAGTTCATCATGTCTTTCATGTCTCTTTGCTTAAGAAGTGCATAGGTGACCCATCTGTGTTAGTCCCTACTCAAAGCATCGATGTTCAGAACAGCCTCTCTTATGAAGAGATTCTGCTCAAAATCCTAGACTATCATACTCATAGATTGAGCAACACAAAAGTCCCTCTAGTTAAAGATTATTGGATAAATAAGTCAATTGAGGCAGCTACTTTGGTGACCAAAAACAGATATGTGTACCAAGTACCCTCACTTTTTCCCCTCTAACTCAGATCAAGCTCATGGTAATAGTTCTCCTTAAGCTTAATCATTTTCATGATTAGTGTGCATCACTAACTTAGTATACCATGATAATCTTGGTATCAAGTACCACCGTATATTAGTCATGCATTCATGTATCAGATCTGTTATATAGTTATACATTAGACATGCATTCTCATCGTGATAAAACTTAGTTCTTCAGAACTCTCAGTTATGCATTTATGAATCAGTTACGCATGCATCAGATGTCCATATTTAGTGTGGTTTTTTATGCTTGTGATTCATGTCCATAATGAGATCAAGTTCCAGTTACTCATGTTCAGCTCATTGTTTCCCCTCTCAGTCTGTCTCATTCGAGGATGAATGTTCTCAAGGGGGAGATATCATAATACCCGTGCTTTTTCTTGGCTTGAAAATCATCTCAAGGATGTTAGAACATGGTTTGAAATAAGAATTTATTCTTATAAACGTGGTATTTCTATAATTTTCTCTTTCTATCACGTGGGAAATTGAATAAGCTTTCATCGATATATAATTAGCCCAAATTCAATACCCGGGCAAAGAGTTAGGTCCTTTTTATTGAGACAATGGTTGGCACGAGCCTTCAGCGCATTATGGAGATAGCTCAAATGAACATTGTCAATTACTAGTCTAGCTCAATGATACTGGCGCATCGGGCCATACTTCCAGGTCATAGAAAAGGCGGCAACATGATAGCCCCGAGTCGCGCCACCATGAAATTTCTCATTTGTCAATTTCCAGTGACATGGCATGATGGTGGCACATCGAGCCAAAGGCCCAATTCGGGATATTTTATTGGAAATTAAATTTCATTGTACAGGGTTAAAAGGTTCAATATCCCCCTCCCCCTATATAAGCTTCCAAACATGAGATTTAGCCCTTATTCATCCAAAATATTAATGTTTTGCCTCGAACTCATCATTATCTTGATTTGGTTTGGGTCATTGTAGACAGGATGACAAAATCATCTCATTTTCTTCATGTTCATACCTCTTATTGGCCGAGGCATACGCCAAACTCTACATCAAGGTGTTGGTTAGATTGTAAGGTGTTTTGTTATCTATTATCTTAGAGCCGATATAAGTCTTATATAGATATTCATAGAAACAATCTTAAGTTTGAAATTGGTGATCATATCTACCTCAGGATCTCTCCTATGAAATCAGTGAAGATATTGGGAAAGAAGGGAAAACTCAGTCCCCGATTTGTCGGTCCATTCAAGATTCTCAGTCATTTCGGGAAGGTAGCTTGTGATCTTTATCTACCTTCAGATCTAGCCTCAATTCATATTGTATTTTATGTCTCTTTTCTTAAGAATTACATAGGTGACCCATCAGTTTTAGTCCCTATTTAGAGTATCGAAGTTCAGACCAGCCACTCTTATGAAGAGATTTCAGTCAAAATCCTAGACTATTATACTAGTAGATTTAGGAAAAAGAAGTCCCTCTAGATAGAGTTCTTTGGATAAATCATTTCGTTGAAGGAGTAATTTGTGAAGCAGAAGCAGATAGGCTTACCAAGTACCCTCACCTTTTCCTTGCTAACTCAAATTAAGCTCATGGTAATAGTTCTCCTTAAGCGTACTCAGTTTCATGATTAGTGTGCATCACTAACTTACTATATAATGATAATCTTAATATCTAGTACCACCACATATTCAGTCATGCATTCATGTATCAGATTAGTTATATATTGTTATGCATCAAACATCTATTCTCATTGTAATAAAACTTAGTTAGTCAGAACTTTCAGTTGTGCATTTATGAATCAGTTACGCATGTATTAGATATGCATTTTTAGTATGTTATGTTCAGCTTGTCAGTCACGTCCATCATGAGATCATGTTCCAGTTATTCATATTCATCTCATTGTTTCCCCTCTCAGTCAGTCTCATTCGAGGACGAATGTTCTCAAGGGAGAGAAATCGTAATACCCGTCCTTTTTCTTAGCTTGAAAATAATCTCAAGGATGTTAGAACTTACTTTGAAATTAGAATTTATTATCACACATGTGGTATTTTCATAACATTCTCTTCCTATCATGTGGGAAATTAGATAAGCTTTCCATCAATAGATAATTTGCCCAAATCCGACACCCGGGCAAAGAGTTATATCCTTTTTAGTGAGACAATGTTTGGCCTTAGCCTTCAGTGCATTGCGGAGATAGCTCCAATGGAAATTGTTAGTTTTCAGTTTAGCTCCACGATACTGGCGCATCGCGCAAAACTTCCATGTCATAGACATTACGGCAACGCGATAGCTCCGTATCACACCATCGTGAAATTTCTCATTTATAAATTTCCAGTGACTTTGCGCGATGGTGGCACATCGCACCAAGGGGTCAACTCGAGATATTTTACTAAAAATTAAATTGCATGTCCAGGGTTAATAGGATCAATTTGCCTCCCATATATAAGCTTTCAAACACAGGATTTAGCCCTTATTCATCCAAAATATTGATGTTTTGCCTAGAACTTGTCATCAACATGATTCAGTTTGGGTCATTATAGACAGGATGACCTAATCAATTCATTTTTTTTTGGTTCATACCTATTATTCAGACAAGGATTATGCCAAACTCCACATCAAGGAGTTGGTCAGATTGCACGGTGTTCCATTATCTATTATCTTAGACAGAAGTACCCAGTTCATCTCTCATTTTTGGAAAGCATTCCATAAGGGTCTTGGTATCCAAATTCATCTCATTACAATATTTTATCCTCAGACAGAGGGTCAAGTAGATAGGACCATTTAAAAGTTAGAAGATATGCTAAGTGCATGTGCAATTAATTTCAAGGGATGTTGGGATGACCAGTTGTCTTTGAATGAGTTTGCATTCAATAATAGCTATCATTCCGGTGTTTAGATAACTCAATTCGATGCTCTCTATGGTAGGAGATGTAGATCTCTGATTGGTTGTTTTGAAGTTAGTGAGGCCTTAGTCATAGGGCCTGACTTGGTATTCAAATCCTTATTGAAAGTCCAGTTGATCAGAGAAAAACTTCAAACTGCTTAGAGCCAACAGAAGTTTTATAAAGATGTTCGTAGAAAAGATCTCAAGTTTGAGATTGGTGATCATAACTACCTCAAGATATCTCCTATGAATGAAGTGAAGAAATTCAGCAAGAAGGGAAAACTCAGTCCCCGATATATCGGTCCCTTCAAGATTCTCAATCATTTTGGCAAGGTAGCTTATGAGCTTGAATTTCCTTTAGAACTAACCTTAGTTCATCCTGTTTTTCATGTCTGTTTGCTCAAGAAGTTCATAGGTGACCCATTAGTGTTAGTCTCTATTCAGAGGATCGATGTTCATAACAGCCTCTCTTATGAAGAGATTGCAGTCGAAATCCTAGACTATTATACTCGAAGATTGAGGAACAAAAAAGTCTGTCTATTTAAAGCTTATTGGATAAATCATTCCGTTGAGGGAGCTACTTGGGAAGCAGAAATAGATATGTGTACCAAGTACCCTCATCTTTTCCCTGCTAACTCAGATCAAGCTCATGGTAATAGTTCTCCTTAAGCTTAATCATTTTCATGATTAGTGTGCATTACTAACTTAGTATACCATGATAATCTTGGTCTCAAGTAACACCGAATATTCAGTTATCTATTTATGTATCAGATCAGCTATATAGTGATGCATCAGACATGCATTCTCATTGTTATAAAACTTAGTTCTTCAGAACATTCAGTTATGCATTTATGAATCAGTTACGCATGCATCAGATATGCATGTTCAGTATATTTTTTTAAGCTTGTCAGTCACGTCCATCATGAGATCATGTTCCAGTTATTCATATTCAGCTTATTTTTTCCCCTCTTAGTCAGTCTCATTTGAGGATGAATGTTCTCAAGGGGGAGATATCGTAATACCCGTGCTTTTTCTTAGCTTAAAAATCATCTCAAGGATGTTAGAACTTTTTTTGAAATAATAACTTGTTCTTATACACGTGGCATTTCTATAATTTTCTCTTTCTATCACGTGGGAAATCGAATAAGCTTTCCATCAAAATATAATTTGCCCGAATCTGACACCCAGGCAAAGAGTTAGGTCTTTTTTAGTGAGACAATCGTTGGCCCGAGCCTTCAGCGGATTATGGAGATAGCTCAAATGACAATTTTCAATTTCCAATTTAGATCTGGGATACTGGGGCATCGTGCTAAACTTCCAAGTCATAGAAAAGGTGGCAACGCGATAGCTCTGAGTCGCGCCACCGTGAAATTTCTCATTTGTCAATTTCTAGTGACTTGGCATGATGGTGGATGTCGTGCCAAGGGCCCAATTCGGGATATTTTAATGAAAATTAAATTATGTGTATAGGGTTAAAAAGTTCAATTTTCCCCCTCTATAAGCTTCAAAACACGAGATTTAGCCCTTATTCATCAAAAATATTGATGTTTTGCCTCGAACTCATCATTAGCATGATTCAATTTGGGCCATTATAGACAGGATGACAAAATCAGCTCATTTCATTATGGTTCATACCTCTTATTCAGTCAAGGCTTACACCAAACTCTACATCAAGGAGTTGATTATATTTCACGGTGTTCCATTATCTATTATCTCAAAGATGATAGAATTCTTTCACAGATGTTCGTAGAAACGATATCGAGTTTGAGATTGGTGATCATATCTACCTCAAGATCTCTTCTATGAAGGGAGTGAAGAGATTGGGCAAGAAAGGAAAACTCAATCCCGAATATATCAGTCCCTTCAAGATTCTCAGTCATTTTGGAAAGGTAGCTTACGAGCTTGATCTTCCTTCAGATCTAGCCTCAGTTCATCCTGCGTTTTATGTCTCTTTGCTTAAGAAGTGCATAGGTGACCCATCAGTTTTAGTCCCTATTTAGAGCATCAAAGTTCTGACCAGCCTCTCTTATGAAGAGATTTCAGTCAAAATCCTAGACTATCATACTCGTAGATTGAGGGAAAAGAAGTCCCTCTAGTTAAAGTTCTTTGGAGAAATCAGTACGTTGAAGGAGCAATTTGGGAAGCAAAAGCAGATAGGCGTACCAAGTACCCTCACCTTTTCCCCGCTAAGACAAATCAAGCTCATGGTAATACTTCTCTTTAAGCGTACTCAGTTTCATAATTAGTGTGCATCACTAACTTTTTATACCATGATAATCTTGATATCAAGTACCACCATATATTCAGTCATGTATTAATGTATCAGATCAGTTATATAGTTATGCATCAAACATGCATTCTCATTGCAATAAAACTTAGTTCTTCATAACTTTCAGTTATGCATTTATAAATTAGTTACGCATGTATCAGATATGCAAGTTCAGTGTGTTATGTTCAGCTTATCAGTCACGTCCATCATGAGATCATATTCCAGTTATTCATGTTCAGCTCATTGTTTTCCCTCTTAGTCAGTCTAATTAAAGGATGAATGTTCTCAAAGGGGAGAAATCGTAATACTCGTACTTTTTCTTATATTGAAAATAATTTCAAGGATGTTAGAACTTTTTAATGAGACTATGTTTGGCCTGTGTCTTCAGCGCATTGCGGAGATAGCTCAAATGGCAATTGTTAATTTCCAATTTAGCTCCGCGATACTGGTGCATCACGCCAAACTTCGAGGTCGTAGACAAGTTTAGCTCTGCATTGTGCCACCGTGAAATTTCTCATTTGTCAATTAACAGTGACTTTGTACGATGGTGGCACATCCTCCAAGGGCCAAATTTGGGATCATTTACTAAAAATTAAATTATGTTTCCAAGGTTAAAATGGTCAATTCCCCCCATATATAAGCTTCCAAACACAGGATTTAGCCTTTATTCATCCAAAATATTGATGTTTTGCCTCAAACTCGTCATCAGCATAATTCAATTTGGGTCATTGTAGACAGGATAACCAAATCAGCTCATTTTCTTCTGGTTCATACCTCTTATTTAGCCGAGGATTATGCGAAACTCTACATTAAGCAGTTGGTCAGATTTCATGGTGTTCCATCATCTATTATCTTAGATAGAGGTACCCATTTCATATCTCATTTTTGGAAAGCATTCCACATGGGTCTTCGTGCCCAAATTCATCTCAGTACAGCCTTTCATCCTCAGACAGATGGCCAAGAAAAAAAGACCTTTCAGATATTATAAGATATGCTAAGTGTGTGTGCAATTGATTTCAAGGGAAATTGGGATGATTACTTGGCTTTGATTGAGTTTGAATACAACAATAGCTTTGATTCCAATATTTAGATATCTCAATTTAAATCTCTCTATAGTAGGAGATATAGATCTCTGATTGGTTGGTTAGAAGTTAGTAAGTATTTAGTCATAGAGCCTGACTTTGTATTCTAAGCCTTATGGAAAGTCCAGTTGATCAGAGAAAAACTTTGGACTGCTCAGAGCTGATAGAAGTCTTAAATAGATGTTCGCAGAAAAGATCTTGAGTTTGAGATTGCTGATCATATCTACCTCAAGATATCTCCTATGAAGGGACTGAAGACATTCGGCAAGAAGGGAAAACTCAGTCCCCAATATATCACTCCCTTCAAGATTCTGAGTCATTTCAGCAAGGTAGCTTATGAGCTCGAATTGCCTTCAGATCTAGCCATAGTTCATCCAGTCTTTTCTATCTCTTTGCTCAAGAAGTGCATAGGGGACCCATCAATGTTAGTCCCTATTCAGAGCATCGATGTTCAGAATAACCGCTTTTATGAAGAGATTCCAGTCAAAATCCTAGACTATCATACTCATAGATTGAGGAACAAGGAATTCCCTCTAGTTAATGTTCTTTAGAGAAATTAGTCCATTGAGGGAGCTACTTGTAAAGTAGAAGCAAATATATGTACCAAGTACCCTCACCTTTTCCCCGCTAACTCAGATCAAATTCTAGGTAATAGTTCTCCTTAAGATTACTTATTTTCATGATTAGTGTGCATCATTAACTTAGTATACCATGATAATCTTGGTATCACGTACCACCGAATATTTAGTCATGCATTCATGTATCAGATCAGTCATATAGTTATGCATCAGACATGCATTCTCATTGTGATAAAACTTAGTTCTTCAGAACTTTTTGTTATGCATTTATGAATTTGTTACACATGCATCAGATATGCATGTTCAGTATGTTATATTGAGCTTGTCAGTGACATCCATCATGATATCATGCTCCATTTATTCCTGTTAATCTCATTGTTTCCCCTCTCAGTCAGTCTCATTTGAGGATGAATGTTCTCAAGGGGGAGATATCATAATACCCGTGCTTTTTCTTAGCTTGAAAATCATCTCAAGAATGTTAGAACTTGCTTTGAAATAATAATTCATTCTTATACACGTGGTATTTCCATAATTTTTTGATTTGGGAAATTTAATAAGCTTTCCATCAATATATAATTTGCCCAAATTCGACACCCGAGCAAAGAGTTTGGTCCTTTTTAGTGAGACAGTGTTTGACCTGAGCCTTCAGCGCATCGCGAAGATAGCTCAAATGAAAATCTTCAATTTATAGTGGTGCTCCGTGATACTGGCGTGCCGTGCCAAACTTCCGGGTCATAGACAAGGTGGCATCGCGATAGCTCCGCAATGCTCTACCATGAAATATCTCATTTGTCAATTTCTAGTGATTTGGCCGATGGTGGCGCGTCACGCCAAGGCCTAATTCAGAAAATTTTACTGAAAATTAAATTATGTGTCCAGGGTTAAAAGGGTCAATTTTCCTGCCCCTATATAAGCTTTGAAACATGGGATTTAGCACTTATTCATCCAAAATACTAATGTTTTTCTCAAATACTCTCAAGAACTCAAGCTAGGCTTTTCATAGAAGGTCCAATTTCAAGAAATTTTCCCTATCAGTCTTCACAAAATCATGAACTAAGGTATGCATAGTGTAATACCCTGCAAAGTCTCTCCTAGTCTGAGCTTAGAGCATTTTCGGTAAAGCAAAAATCTGAGTCTAAAAATTTCAAAAATATCTTCCCAAGTATGAAACACTTTGAATCGTGTTCTATTTTTCTAATTTCAACTTTTTTTTCATGTATAGCATTGAATAAGCATTCCATCGATACCAATTTCATCAAAATCCGACATCGGACGAGGGAGTTATGGCCATTTTACTAAACAGTATCAAAATCGCCCAGGTTTGATGATCGACCTGGCGAACCGCCAAGTCCTTAGTGGACTGTCAAGTGTCCCATCAGCCCAAGATAGAATATCCCTTTTCTGGCCCCTGAGTAACGGCCAAACTGGTGGACCGTTAAAAAGTTGATGGACCGTCAAGGGGTCTGTCAGGTCAAAATAAAATGGCCCATTCCTGACCCTACCATCAGATTCCTAACGAACTGTCACTTCAACCATCACGTCTAGGCGGAATATCCCAATTTTGGTACTCTAGTGATGAATGAGTTGGTGGAACGTTAGTCCCTCTGATGGACCGTCAGATCGATCGTCACAGGCCTCGATCAGTAGTTTTAAACTCTTTTTCTTTAAAGGGCATTTTTGTCTTTTTCTCTTTCCCCAACCTCTATAAATACCCACTTAAGGGTTGAAGGCCTTATTTCTTTTCTCTTCTTTCACCCAAATACTAGGGTTTCCAAAATAAAAAATTCTCTCTTCTTTCAGTAAAAAATTAGAGAGAATCAAGAAAAAAAATCAAGAATTCTTCCGAAGGCTTTCAAGAACGAGTGTTCCCAAGGCATGTAGATGTTAAGTCTTGGGCCCCTTTCATCCAAGAAGCTCAATTAACCCTTTTCTTAATCTTAAAGATTTCATGTTTATGAATTTCTAATGATTTTTGTGAGTTAAAATATATGTTCCTTCTATGATTGAGTTGTGATTTATGTTTTTGTACAAGATTATAAATCCTTGGCCTTAGTATGTGGTATTTGAGTGGTAAATGGATTATGTACTCATTGATGATGTTGCTTGATTTCTAAGATGGAATGTTTTGTGGTTTGTATGAATCTATGATATTATATGGGTTGGAAACATTTAAATTTGGTTGTTTATGATGAGTAGTTGGGTTATTATTCCTATGCCTAAGTTGTGAATGTGAGGTGTTTGATAAAATGTCTATGAGACTAGAAATCAAGCATTGTAGTTAAATAGTGATCTAATGACTTCTAAAATATGGTTATGTGTCATGGTCGTTGATGTGTTCATGACTTTTGGGTGTAGAATTGATTGATTAAGTGGAGCATGTCTCCCATAGTTTTGATAAAAGCTTAGGAGAAGCATTTAGTCCATGATAGTATGTTGAATAGGAAGACCCAAATTATGAGCTAGTCTATGCATGCCTAGTGTTTGATAAAATATCTAAGTGAATGAATTATTCCCCAAATAAGTGCAAACCTGTGCATGTCTAGTGTTTGTTGAAGGAACCTAGTGAGTGAGTGGAGATTTATGGTTGTAAATTCCCCAATTGTGGGATCTTTGTTATATGCTAAGTTCTTAACACATGTCAAATGATTAGCAAGTAAGCTATGACATGATAGTGTGAAGTCTCCTAAGTGATGTGATATCCAAACACATGTTAAGACTAATATAGGTATGAAATGGTTGAGGTAAAACCTTGTTGAATGGAGTTTGACCTAATAGCATGTTTCCCCTATGTTATCATATGATTATCATCCCAAGTTGCTTAAAGTGACCTTTTTGTGATTATGACGATAAATAGAGGTTTATGTTTCCAAAATGTATGATGCGATACTTTAAGGATTTTTTAGGGGAAAAGTATGTTATGATTTCTAATTGCTTGGAGAAGATACTTTAATAATTGTGATGATGTATTAGCGATGGTGAGGATGAATGAATGATTATGATGATGAATGAATGCCTATGTTGATGAATGGATAATCGTGTTGATGTATGAATGATTAGGTTTCACTTTTATATTATCGAGTCCTGAGGGTATTTATACCCTAAAATAGAGTTGTTGTCTAGAGCCCGTGTCAATGTCTCGATAATTCCAACCAAGCCATGATTCTCAGAACTCACTGAGCTGTAGAACTCTGTATCCTTAGACGAGTTCAAAGCTTACTTTAATCTCAGTTATCTCTGTAATCTCTGTATCATCAGTCAGATACCATAATTCGATAGCCTTTCCATCAGATACGGAACTAAGCAATCTCAGCATAATTCAGTCAATTTTTTGAGAAACACGATAAGAATCGGATTCAGCTCAATCTAAGTTTAGTTAAGAATCAGATCAGTGTCTTTCATTTGGGAGTAGAAACTAGCACCGAGAGAGCTCAAGGATGGGGACTCACCTACTAGTGAAGGGTGTAATCCTTATGCGCGATCCTTGTGCTCCAGAACTACGTAACCACGCGATCCTTGTGCTCCAGAACTACGTAACCAGCATAGTTTGAGACATCACACCTATTAGATGAGGGTGGATGAGAGAAATCATACCTACTAGATGAGGGTAGATAAGGTGGCTGACCTGATAGATGAGGGCCCCACCATTTTTGTATAAGGACCTGATAGATGAGGGCCATATAAAGATAAAGTCTTAACCCGTGACACAGTATTGATACCATCCCAACCGGGGGTAGAGGTTAGACCCCTAAGAGATAGTAGGGACATGTCAATTAAGTAACTACTTCCCATAGTTTCAGTTTCAGTTTCAGATTCAGTCTCAATTTTAGAATCAGTCTTCAGAAATCAGGGCTGTCAGATACAATCATCTATCATTGTGAGGAACTTAGATAGTTCCAATGATTTATGGACCATCCCATCAGATAGACTTGGTCTCACATACAGTTATTTGATATCATATTCAGAGGTATGCTACCAGACAGTCTTGATCATAGTATCAGATTCCTGTTGAGTATTCTTGTTATAAGATTCGAATATAATTATATTTCTTATCATTGATAAAGCTTCTAAAGTTATCTGTTAAAAGGGTTGATCTCTAATCCTGTCAGTCGAAAAAAGTAAGTCCAAGAATTTATTCATAGATGTAAGTACATCCAGATCCTCAGTTACTAGTATCAGATGAGTCATTGATTTAGTATCTCAGTGTCAATAGTGAGTTCAGTCTACAATAAAGTGGTATCAGGGTTTCAGAATCTAGAGTTGCGATAATTTTGTTCATGTCCTGTGCATTCATGTATGTGTTCTCGTTCGATGTTTCCATGATTATTCAGTTTACATATTATGCATGCATGAGCCTTTGCATTTAGCCTTACCTCATCTACATACGTGGTATATTTTTGTACTGACGCATTTGCGCTATGGTGTTTTATTTGACACCATAGTTTCAGAGGCACAGGATTCAGAGTTTCCTCAGCAGTTCATTCCCAGTTAGCAGCAGTAGCAGTGAGTCATCTTCCTTCGAGGACGAATCTCAATTTACTATTATTGTGTTAGATTTTGTTTATATTCTCAGTTGACGGAGTTAGTTGGGGAGATGTCCCATCAACTCTATAGTTTAGATAGTTTAGAGGCTTTTCAGACGGATGTTGATGTATTAGTATTCAGTTTTTAGTTTGAGTATGTATCGATGTGTTGAACCTTATGGCCAGTTTCCGCATTTATTTTAGATATTACACAGTGTATAGGTACAGATATCAGTAAAGGATTAGCTTGTGGTCTTTCGGGTCCATAAGCACCGTATGACGTCATGAGATGGGATCTTGAGGCATTACACATAGTGTTCATTCATGGACTCCTTTCGTCCATGAAGTTCAAGAATCCCTTTTCTAAACTCAAGTTATGGATTTTCTATATGTTTTCATGTTTTGGCTGCTCATGTTCATGTTTGATAAATGTGAAATTGGATTCTATTCCATGATTGTTGATAGTTTCTATGTGGGTTTAATTACAATAGCCATAGAGTCATGCAACCCTAAAATTTAAACACTTGAATAATAAAATTAGAATTGAATAATGTTGTTTGCATGAACCATGCCTATCATATGTTTGATTAAATGCCTAGATGAAGGAATATTTTCTAACTAGCATGATATTATGAAATCCCCATGTATGTCCAAGTTCATGCCTATTACATGTTTGATGAAACACTCCTATGAATGTAGTATGTATTATGATGTTAGTAAAGTCTTCAAGTAAATCATGTTATGTCAGTTTCCTTCTATCGAGTCCCGGGGGTACTTATACTCAAAATATTGGTTATGTGCCTAAAGTCATGTCATGTTTTCACAATAATCTGTGTCAAGCTATGAACTCTTAGACTCAGATAGTCTCATGACTCAGGAAAAATCTCCATGATCTCATGACTCGATCAGTTTTCAGATATCAGTAGTATTCCGTCAGCCACTAAAATTCAGTAACTTTGTCCATGCTCAGTTTATTTTAGTAAATCATGTTTAGCACCCATTCAGATAGGAGTAGGAATTAGCAGCGAATGAACCCAAGGATGGGGACTCATCTGTTATATGAGGGTGTAATTCCTAGAAGTAATCCTTGTATTCCAGATCTATATAGCTAGCATAGGTTGAGACATCGTAGCCTACTATGTGAGGGTAGATGAGGTGGCTTAACCTATTATGTGAGGGTTCCCACCATTCTCACTAGAGCTACCTGTTATATGAAGGTTACTCACATGTTGTTCTTAGCAGTGGCGCGGTATTGACACCCTTCCAATTAGGGCATAGATTGGACCCGAGCTCAGCTATTATAGCACATTTGGGGTATGTCAGTGAGATACTACTTCCCACAGTTTAATCTTATAGAACCAGGACTGTCAAATACAGTTAATCAGTCTTAGTAATAGAACTCAGATAGATTTTTAGATTTCAGGACTGTCAGACACAGTCAACTTAGATACAGTGTGGAACTTAGATAGTTCCATCTAATTCAGGACTACCAGCTACAGTCACTCATGTTATCATTATTATTTAGATATGGTCCTTCATGTAATCAGTCATATGAGTTACTAGCATGTCACATTATCAGTATACAGACTCAGAAATCATGAAATCACGTTGTCAGTTTTAATTACGTATTTATGCATGTATTCTCACATTTATGTTAAACAGTAAGTTAGCATTGTTCATGCATATGAACCATTGCATATAGCCTACCTCACTTGTATACTTAGTACCTACGTACTGACTTATTTGTGATATGTGTTTTCTTTCTATGTTATACCATAGGTTCAGAGACACGAGTTTCAGATCAACAGTAAATTCCAGATTCAGTAGACAGAGTAGAAGTGAGTCCTCATCCTTCGAGGACATAAAGATTTTCTAGTATCTCATTGATTAGCTTATTAGTTGTAGTTAGTTGGGGACATTTCCCATCAACTCCTTATTTAGATTCTTCAGAAAGTAGAGGCATTCAGACTAGTTGCAGACTAGATACATACTATCATGTTTTAGACTTCAATTTTATTTTGGGTTTTCTATTACCTCACACAGATGTTACGTTATTCAGTTATGTTCATGATCGAACCTTATGGCCTTTCAGTGCATGTTTCCATATTATTATGTTATCTTATGCAGTATATAGGTACAAATATCAGTCATGGGTTAGCTTGTGGTTGTATGAGGTTATTAGCACCATGCAGTATTCTGGTTCAGTAAATTTGGTTTTTACAAACTTGTTATCAGAGCCTAAGGTTCAATAGAGTCCTAAGAAGTCTGAAAGCCCCATCTAGTAGAGTCTTGTGCATGGGTGTGTCGCGCACCACATTCATGTGCAAGAGTCTATGAGATGTTTAAGAATAGTTTCCCTCCTTTAAGTATTCAAGTCGTGTCAGTGAGCATAATCACAAGTCAGTCTCTCAATCTAATCCGCTTCTTCTCTTTATTTCAGAACATGTCTCCTATGAGAAGAAATCAGTCAGTCCCTCAGCCCGACGAACCTTTAGGCAATCATGTTTATCATGCGGAGTTTAGGACTACATTTACCACTCTTGCTCAATTAGCGCTTGTCATAATGAATGGCCAATAGTTGTTCCGGCCTAGTGGCCAACTCTGCTGTAGAGAGGATTCAGGACTTCATCCAAATGAATCCTCCAACCTTTCTTGGGTCTAAGGCAGATAAAGACCCTTAGGAATTTAGTGATCAAGTTCAAAAAGTGATAGACATAATGGGGGTGACTACTGTTGAGAGTGCTGAGCTAGCTGTATATCAGTTGCAGGATGTGGCTCATACTTGGTACAAACAGTGGAAGTCTGAAAGGGTAGATTATGCAGGTCCTATAGAGTGGGAGGAGTTTGTCACTACATTCTTAGACAGTTTCTTTCCCCAATAGATTAGAGAAGCTAAGGTGCTAGAGTTCATCAACCTCAGACAGGGCAATATGATGGTGAAAGAGTATTCTGTAAAGTTTACTCTATTATCAAGATATGCCCCTCATGTGGTTGCAGACGTAGAGCCAGAATGAGTAAGTTTGCTTTAGGGATGAATGATAACATGGTTAATGAGTACAGATCCGCCATGCTGAATAGTGACATGACCTTATCTAGGCTTATGACTCATGCTCAGCAGATAGAGGAGCAGAAGATTAAGTAGAGGGAGAAATAGAATTAGAAAGAAAAGACAGGTAGTTTCAACTTCGCTCAGCCTAAGTCAGAAGGAGTAAACCATTCCCAGTTTTGTCCAAAGTCATCAGTTCTAGCTCCCTCTATAGCCAGTGCTCTAGTTCCTAAGTTCAGAGTGGATAACAAAGATAGAGCGCCAGGATCTATGACCCAGGGCAGTGTTAGCCGTGCCTACACCTATCCTCTTTTCCAGACTTATGGTAAGCACCATCAGGATGTGTGTAAAGCAGGTACTGGCATTTGTTTTTGTTATGGCAAGACAGGCCATAGAGTTAGAGACTGTCAGCAATTAGATCCTCAGGGTCAACAGAATCTCTCTTCAGCTCAGTCCTGTCGCCCAAATCAGCAGGGTGCTACTTCCAGTACTACTAGCAGGCAATGACCAAATCGTCTCTATACTTTTTAGACCCGACAGGATCATAAAAATTCTCCTGATATAGTTACTAGTATGTTACAGATCTTTTATGTGCATGATTACACTTTGTTAGATCCAAGAGCTTTCTTGTCTTTTTTTACTCCTTATATAGCATTTGATTTCAGAGTCAGTCCCAAAATTCTAGCAGAATCCTTTTTAGTATCTACCATAGTGGATAAAACCATCATAGCTCGGTGGGTATACAAGAATTTCCTAGTTATGATATTTTAGAAAGTTATGTCAGCAGATTTAGTCGAGTTAGAGATGACTAATTTCGATGTCGTTCTCAGCATAGATTGGCTTTATTCCTGCTATGCCACAATCGACTACAGAAACAAAATAGTTCAGTTTCAGTTCCCGAATAAAACCATCTAGAGTGGATGGATAGTGCATCCGCTTTCAATGGTTAGTTTATTTCCTACCTTCGGGCAAGGAAATTGATATCTAAGTGTATTTATCATCTAGTTCTTGTTAGAGATTCTAGTTCCAAGCCTCCCAGTCTCGAATCAGTCCTAGTAGTGAATGAATATTCAAATGTCTTTCTCAAAGATCTTCCAGGAATTCCTTCCAAAAGGGAAATAGACTTCGATATTGATCTTCTTTCAGACACTCAGACTATCTTTATTCCGCCATACAGAAAGGCACCAGTAGAAATCAAGGAATTAAAAGAACAGTTCAAGGATCTCTTAGATAAGAGATTCATCAAACCCAGCATTTCCTCGTGGGGCACACCAGTCTTATTCATGCACAAGAAAGATGGTTCTCTCTGAAAATTGATTGATTACCATCAACTCAATAAGGTTACAGTCAAGAACAAGTATCCTCTTCCCAGAATCGATGACTTATTTGACCACCTTCAGGGTGCCAGTTATTTCTCAAAGATAGACCTCAGATCCGGCTATCATTAGCTCAGAGTTAGAGAATGTGACATCCTAAAAATAGTTTTCCGTACTTGGTATGGTCACTTTAAATTTTTAGTTATTTCCTTTAGTCTTACAAATGCCCCAGTATCTTTCATAGACTTGATGAACCACGTGTTCAAGCAGTACTTGTACATGATCATCATAGTCTTCATAGATGCTATTCTGGTCTATTTTCACACTGAGTAAAATCATACAGACCATCTCAAAATAGCACTTCAGACTATCAGACATCATCTGTTATTTGCCAAATTCAGTAAGTGCAAATTTTGGCTAAGGTCAGTAGCATTCTTTGGTCATATCATTTTCGGTGATAGCATTATAGTAGATCCTCAAAAGACCAAAGCAGTAAAAAATTGGCCTTACCTTAATTCTCCATCAGATATCAAGAGTTACTTGGGTTTGGCTGGCTATTACAGATGGTTTGTTGAAGGATTTTCATCCATTGCATCCCCTATGTCCATATTGACTCCGAAAAAAGTAAAGTTATAGTGGTCAGATTCTTGTGAGATGAGTTTTCAAAAATTGAAGACTCTTTCACCTCAGCTCCAGTCTTAGCTCTTCCAGATGGTTCAGATCGAGTCGTAGGGTATTGTGATGTATCCAGAGTAGGTTTGGGTAGTTTCCTCATGCAGAATGGTAAGGTCCTAACTTACACCTCCAGACAGCTTAAACCCCTTGAGAGGAATTATCCTACTCTTGATCTTAAGTTAGCAGCCATAGTCTTTGCCTTAAATATTTAGAGGCATTATCTCTACGAAGTTCATGTAGATGTCTTCACAGATCATAAGAGCCTTCAGTATGTCTTTTCTAAAAAAGATCTTAATCTTCGTCAGAGAAGGTGGTTAGAGATCTTGAAAGATTATAACATGAGTTTCCTCTATCATCCGGGCAAGGCCAATGTAGTGGACGACGCTCTCAGTAGACTCTCTATGGGTAGTGTTTCTCATTGTAAGGATAGTAAGAAAAAGTTAGCTCAAGAAGTACACTAGCTTGCTAGACTAGGCATTTGCTTAGTCGATTCTTTAGAGGGTGGTGTATGTGTTCAGAGTGGTTTAGAACCATCTCTAGTTTTTGAGGTGAAAGAAAAAAAAAGATAGGGATCAGAGCCTTGTCAATTTAAAAGAGTCAGTTTAGGATTACAAAATTGAGGTTTTCTTCCAAGGGGGATATGGTGCTCTTCATTGTCAAGGTCATATTTATTTTCCAAACGTAGATGACATAAGGCATCGAATGCTGCAGAAGTGCGTGGTCTACGCTACTCTATTTATCCAGGGGCCACAAAGATGTACCGCGACTTATGGGAGATCTATTGGAGTGGGATGAAAAAATATATTGCAAAATTTATGGCTAAGTGCTCTACATGTCAGTAGGTTAAGATAGAGCATCAGAAGCCTAGTGGGTCTATACAGGAGTTCAGTATTCATATCTGGATGTAGGAAGTTGTGAACATAGACTTCATGATGGGTTTGCCTCAAACTAGTCATCAGCATGATTCAGTTTGGTTCATTATAGACAGGATGACCAAATCAGCTAATTCCCTTTCGGTTCATACCTCTTATTCAGCCAAGGATTATGCCAAACTCTACCTCAAGGAGTTGGTCAGACAGCATAGGTTGAGACATCGTAGCCTGCTATATGAAGGTAGATGAGGTGGCTCAACCTATTATGTGAGGGTTTCCACCATTCTCGCTAGAGCTACTTATTATATGAGGGTTACTCACATGTTGTCCTTACTAGTGGCGCGGTTTTTATACCCTTCCAATCAGGGCCTAGATTGGACCCCAGATCAGTTATTATAGCACATTTGGGTCATGTCAGTTAGATACTACATCCCACAATTTCATGTTATAGAACCAGGACTGTCAGATACAGTCAATCGGTCTCAGTAATAGAACTCAAATAGTTCTTCAAATTTTAGGACTGTCAGCTACAGTCAACTTTGATACAATACGAAACTCAGATAGTTCCATCAAATTTAGGACTTTCCACCATAGTCACCCATGTTATTAATATTATTCAGATATATTCCTTCATGTTTTTAGTCATATCAGTTAATAGCATATCACGTTATCAGTATACAGACTCAATAATCATGAAATCATACTATCAGTTATAGTTACGTATTTATCCATGTATTCTAACGTTTATGTTAGACACTCAGTTAGAACTATTCATGTTTGTGAACCGTTTCATATAGTCTACCTCACATATATACTCTGTAAATATGTACTGATGCATTTGTGCTATGGTGCTTTATTTTTAAGTTACACCATAGGTTTAGAGACACGAGTTCTAGATCAGCAGTAAATTTCAAATTCATCAGTCAGAGTAGAAGTGAGTCCTCATCCTTTGAGGACTTACTGATTTTCTAGTATCTCATTAATTAGCTTATTAGTTAGAGTTAGTTGGGGGCATGTCACATTAACTCTTTATTCAGATTCCTCAGACATAGGGGCTTTCCGACTAGATACAAACTACCATGTTTTAGACTTTAGTTTTGTTTTGGGTATTCTATTACCCCACACAGATGTTATGTTATTCAGTTATGTTCATGATCGAACCTTATGGCCTTTTAGTGTATTTTTCCATAGTATTATGTTATCTGATGCAGTATACAAGTACAGATATCAGTTATGGGTTAGCTTGTGGTCCTTCGGGATCATGAGCACTGTGTAGCATTCTGGTTCAGCAAATTGGGTCGTTAGAAAGACCCATAATCCGATCTGAAATGAGGAAAATCAGCCAAGGCCAATGCTTGACAGGGGCATAGATATTCCAACTGATCCACTGGTTACAGGTACTAGTTCAGCACCTAATACAGAGATGCATTATTCTAAATTTGTACCTCCAACATCCACAACAATGGCAAAATCATCAATACCCAAAACTGAGACAATTTCTCCAGCTGCAGTGCCTACAACAGAATTTACCTTCAACCCTATGAATTTTAGGAGAGTAGAAAAGCAATCCAAGTGGTGCGAGGCTCATCCTAAACTCTTTGCCAAGCAATTCGCAGCTGTAGTTGGCAAAAGAGTTAAGGCTGCACTTGATCCTTACAAGGCTTTGCCGGGCTAGATTGATGAATTAAAGAATCATTTCAATGTGCAGTCGAGAGAGAGGTCAACTCCAAAGATGTCATTATTCAGATCAAACCTAGACAAAGTAAAGACAGAGGTTGGAAAGCTACAGCAGCACCACTTTATGGTGTCAGTGAAGAAAAATAAGAAGAAAGGTGACAAGAAAGGAAAAAGAAAGAGAGAGAGGCCCGACAGTAATGATGAAAGAAAATCAAAAAAGAGGGAAAGAAAGAAGTCTAAAAAGAAGGAGATAAAAAGGCGAGAATTGAGTCTTTAGTAGACAATAAGAGATGAAAGGCAACCATCCGAGCGAGAGCCATAGGTGCCTCTACTAGTAGGCCTTCACAGACTGATAGACCAGCTGCACTAGAACAGAGAGAGGCTCCTGATAGAGATACGGCAGCAGGGTCAGAAACCCATGACCCCCGGGATTGATCTATTCTAGGAATACTCTAAACCTTAGTTTATATTTTCTTTAATTTTAAGTTGAGGGTGTACGGTAAATTTGTTATTATAAAATTTTGTATTCAACTAGGAAAAATACTTGTACTTGAGGAAGTTGAATTGTTTTTGTGATTTTCGTACACCTCTTCAAGTTGTCTACTACTTTAAACTGAGTGATTTGCATTTAAGTGTGACCAGTATGCACCTTTATATGGCATTAGTTCTATTAACATAATAATCATTGCTAAATAGCTTCACGAACTGAATGAGTAGTCGAGTGTGAAATACTTGTGTGCTAAGTATGTGTGTGAGATCTTACTCAGTTCCTCTGTATGCTGAAGCCAGAACTTGCCCGGTTAGTCTTACCTAGATTAAAGGATAAGGGTTATGAAAGGATTATAGGCTATTTTAATATTACCTCACTTTAGCCTAAATGACCTTCCCTATGCATATCATATCCCTTGATCCCTGTTTTGAGCCTAATTAGCCTATTTCTTTATATGACACCTGTCACCTTCTAATTTTGATCATAATGAACTTGTTTGGCCCTGGTCCTCCTTGGACACTGTGTATCTTGACTTGGGAAAATGGCCTAAGTTGAGAATGGTTATCATATGGGTGTGTGATATAGAATGAGTATGAAGAAAGGTTGTATAAAATAAAAAAATTAAAAGCTGGTTGCAGAGAAAAAGAGTAAGAAAAAGAAAAATTGTGAAAAAAAATAACTAATTGAGAAAAGAATGCACCCATCCTAAATAATTGTGATCAAGAAAAGAGAAGAGCGGAAAAGGCTAATGAGTGAAACCCCAAAAAGCTAGTGTAGTGAAAAGGAGGCTTTGACACTTTAAATACCATCGAGTATCATACCAGCCCCTTTCCTACATTACAAGCCTCAGAGAAGTCCTATAGTTATCCTAGCTGACCTATCTAACGATTTTGGTAGTGAAAATAAGTGCAAGCCTATAGTACTTGGCATACACTAATTGGAACTTTGTTCTGAGAGTGAGTGTTTTGATTGTCCCCATGGTTACATATATAATTCTTGATATGAGATGAGGGGGAATTCTTTGCTGTGAGGGCACACTGGTTACATTTCTAGTTACTAACTTATTCGGGTAGTGTAATATTGGTCTATGCATGGTTGTTATATCTGAATTGATGCCATATCGTAATTCCTATGTGTTGCATTGGTGTTCTTCATAGTACTTAAATTGACTAAATTTGGAGATGGTGAAAGTGTTTTGAGATGATATGGATGATTGACTGCCAAATGTGCTTTGTATTCTCTTAGTTGTGCTGAGTTGCTTGAGGACAAGCAATTGTTTTAAGTTGAGGGTGTTGATGTGTACGCTAATGTAACATATTTAAGGCTTTAAACTAAGAATAATTATGAATTCTTAAGCAACTTTTGTCATTTTTGATTGTTTTATGTTTGATTTTACAGAAGAAACTAATGAGTTAGAGAACCAACAAGACTGAAAGCAAATGAGCTAAAATCTGAAGTAAATAGAGGCAAAGTATGGTTGACTAAATTTGTGATAATTTGTCAGCCCTGTGATAAGCTATCAGCTTCATCGTTAGCCATAGACAGAGAATTGGCCTAAGTTAAAAGCTTTGATGACATTTTGTGATAGGTCGTCAAGGAGCTGATAAGCCGTCAAGAATGTCGTCAGCCTAAGGCAGCACATGGCAACTGAAGTAGAGACTTGATGACATTTCTAATAAGTTGTCAAGGAGATGATAGGGTGTCACCATTTATTATCAGCGTTAGGCAGCAAGTGTCCAAAACAAAGTAGAAGCTGACGACATTTGAACATTTGTGATAAGTCGTCACCCTCTTTATAGGCTATCACAAATGGCATCACCTAATCTGAAGAATTTTTGAATTTTATTATTTTGTTTCCATAATTAGGGTGACTTATTTAAAGCCTTGTTTAGGGTTTTCTTAAGAGTTCTGAACCTTGAGTTTTGAGACGAGACTTTGATATTTTTCTCCCTCTTGTTTTGTCTTAAGAAAGCAATTATTGTAAAGACACTATCATCATTATATTGGGATTTTCTTTGGTGATTTAATGGGAGAATCTCTCATTTCTATTCATCTTTTGGTAAGGTCATCTTTCAAAGAATGACTTCATCTAGTTGCTTCTATTATTACGTCATGAGCAGCTAAATTCCTTTAACCTGAATTATGGGATCTAGGGGTAGGTCTTGATAAGGTGTTGAGTCTTCAAGATGTGAAAGGTGGTAGGACTCCTTGATAATTCTGATGTTTTAATTATTATCTGTTGGTTGCAAATGATAGTTAACACCTTCTTTGATTTGATTGAGAAAAAAATCAAATATAATGGGAAGGGAATAATCAACAGGGACTTGGAATCACTAAACTTCCATTTAATAATCAGCATTGTAACAAGGTTGATTAACCTGAGGGAAAATCTGAGCAGTAAATATAAATTCCCTAAGTCCGAGAGGATTAGGTAATTAGATACTTAATTAGGTCGAGAGAAATTTAAGCATAACTTCGCTAAAGATAACTTGTTGTCCTACCTACCATAAGATTCTTGAACCACTAGTAGTATTTGTCAAGTACCAAAACCCCTAATGAACATAATTCTAGTTTCTTATAAACTATTGATTACAAACATTTAAACTAAAGTAACCAACAATCACTTGTTAACTAAAACCCCCTGTTTCTGGAAACATCCAACTATCAATTGATTAAATCACAAACGACTTAAGTTCACACCATATTCCCTGTGGGATTCGACCCAACCTAGTTGGGTTTTATATTGACAATGATAGCTTACATCTTGTTGATGTGTGAGCTAATTCTAACATATTTGAGGCTTTTAACTAAGAATAATTGCAAAGTCTTAAGCAACTTTTGTCGTTTTTGATTTCTTTATGTTTGATTTTGCAGTAGAAGCTAAGATGCTAGAGAACCAGCAAGAATGGAAGAAAATGAGCTAAAATCTAAAGTAAATAAAGGTGAAGTGTGGCTGACGACATTTGTGATAAGTCTTCAACCCTGTGATAAGCTATCAGCTTCATTGTTAGTAGTAGACAGAGAATTGGCCTAAGTTGAAATCTGTGATGACATTTTGTGATAGGACGTCAAGGAGCTGATAAGTTGTCAAGATTGCCGTCAGCCTAAGGCAGAACATGAGAGATGAGGAAAAGCCTTGATGATATTTTTGATAGGTCATCAAAGAGCTTATAGGGCATCACCGTTTGTCGTCAGCGTTAGGCAGTGAGTACCAAAAGCATTAAGAAAGCTGACGACATTTGTGATAAGTCGCCAGCCTCTTGATAGGCTATCACAAATGGCGTCACCTAATTCGAAGAATTTATGAATTTTCTTATTTTGTTTCCATAATTAGGGTGACTTATTTAAAGCCTTGTTTAGGGTTTTTTTATATTTTCCGAACCTTGAGTTTTGAGACACGATACTTTGATATTTTTCTCCCTCTTATTTTGTCTTAAGAAAGCAATTATTGTAAAGACACTATCATCATTATATTGGGATTTTCTTTGGTGATTTAATCTAAGAATCTCTAGTTTCTATTCATCTTTTGGTAAGTTTATCTTTGAAAGCATGAATTCATCTAGTTGCTTCAATTATTATGTCAATAGCATCTAAATTCCTTTAACCTGAATTATGGGATCTAGGGGTAGGTCTTGATAAGGTGTTGAGTGTTCAAGATTCGAAAGGTGGTAACACTCCTTGATAATTTTGATGTTTTAATTATTGTCTGTTGGTTGCAAACAATAGATAACACCTGCTTTAATTTTCTTGAGAAAGAAATAAAATATAGTAGGAAGTGAATTATCAACAGGGACTTGGAAATACTAAACTTCCGTTTAATAATCAGTGTTGTAACAAGGTTGGTTAGACTAAGGTAAAATCTAGATAGTAAATATAAATTACCTAGGTCCGAGAGTATTAGGTAATTAAATGCTTAAGTAGTTCGAGAGACATTTAAGCATAACTTTGCTAAAGATAACTTGTTGTCCTACCTACCGTAAGAATCTTGAACCACTAGTAGCATCTATCAAGTACCAAAACCCATAGTGAACATAATTCTTGTTTTTCATAAACTCTTGATTACAAACATTTAAACTAAAGTGATCAACAATTAATTGTTACCTAAAAATCTCCTATTTCTGGAAACATCCCACTATCCGTTGATTAAATCCCAAACGACTTATGTTCACACCATATTCCCTATGGGATTTGACCTTAACCTAGTTGGGTTTTATATTGACAACGATCGCTTACATTATCATTGAGAGGTGTAGTTTGAGTGTTATCAATAATCATGAAAAGTCAAGGAAGCAAATATGCATACAACAAAATGAAATAAAAAAAGCATGGAATAATTTGACACAAATAAATTAAACAGACACAAACTAGTTTAAAATTTAGCATGAATTATTATTCAAAGTAAACTAGTCAGAATTAACAAGAAAAAATAGAGAAAATAAGTTTGAAAGATTTGGACTATCTTATAATTCTCAAATTCATCTTCTTCTCCACAAAGAAGCTTAACTTTTTTTAAAAAAAAATCTCCTTAAATACCCAAACAAGTAATCTCAAATTTTAGATATAACTTTCACCCAACTCTATAAACAACTTTTAACCAACATTTTCTTCCATCAAACTCCGAATCAACAATACACATTTCAAAATTTCTTTGTCAATATGGCTTACAGTTTTTATAAGACATGTATTCTTTGATTTTTTTTCCAACTAGGAAACAACAAAATGTAACTCAAGGACTAATATCAAACAACCTTCCATAAAATGTTCTTTTGGTTAATTCTTTCTTTTTTAAAAAATATCAAAACCTCAAGATTTAGATTTGTGAAAATAAATGTAATCCAAGATCTTGATAACAATTTGATGTGAAATGATAAAATAAATAAAATATGAAATAAAAGATAGAAACTAAAGAAAGATAGACACAAATAACTTCAAACAATTAAAATACGTAATGGTGAAACTATCCAAAACACCACTTAATTGGGAATTAAGAGCACATAATCTATCAGAATCATCATGAAGATTGAAACCTACTATCAAATACTAGGACAAATGTTGAAGTTCAACAAATGGGTTTTTAAGATCTCAATGGAGGCACGATTCATCAAAATACCAAAAACTAATGGTTCAACACTAATACCTAACTTTTTATACTAAGGATTAAATAAAGTAAAGAAGGAAATTGCCCTTCATTTAACATATAAGCTAATTTAAATTGCAGACACTTAATATATTTAATATTTTCAAGTTATTCATATTGGAACGTCCCAAAGATTCCATCATCATCCATAAAGCTTGAAATGCTTGAAGATCTTCATCTTGAGTCCTTGTGAAAGGCTTTCTTCTAGTGGCGTCACTTTAATTTACATCAATATCTTATAAGTCACATCATTCAACTTTCATGTAAAGGGCTACCATGTTACCCTTTCAGCTATCTAATACATAATTCAATGATCAACAAATATTCCAGCTATCAATTAAACCTTCAAGTTAACATAAAATTCAAAATAAAAAAAATCTCCTTAAATACCTAATCTAAACAACATTATTATTAACCATTCTAGATTCGACAATCAATAAAAGAAACACTCACAATCATATCTTATAATATGCCAAATAAAGTTACAACCAACCAATTTTATCATAATTCACACAAAAATCATAAGTCCTAGGTCTTATAGACAGAAACAAATTAGAAACAACAAGGTTGCAATTGCAAACTTTTAAAGCTACTAACTGAAATTTACTAGATTACAATTGTGGTTGTAGAGATACAAATTACAATTGGCTAGATATCAATTAGACTCAATGCAAATACATAACAACTGATGTAACATATTAGGAAAGAAGAAATAGAAATAATTTCTTGAATTCCTCATAACAACCCAAGGGTTTGATGTGAATGTCTACACACTAATATACAAAATTCTACTAGACATTTATGCTTGTGCTTGTGAGAGTGGTAACCTAGTGCTTTGATACCGTTATGACCCAACTAATCGAATCCTCTAGGCACCTACTCTAATCCCCCTAGATAAGAGAGCCCTTCCTACCCAATGGGTAAATGTTAAATTCACAAAAAATAACTTAAAATACTATACAACACTATAAAAACATATTATGAATGCATTTTTAAATATATGTAAGAAAACATCTTTCCCGATGGACCTAGTTTAGGAAATAGTCAAGAGCTTCTAATAAGTTAATGACAATATAAGGGACATAGCTCCTAATTTAGGGATTAGAAGAGTACAAGATATTGGAGATCGTTATCCACATCACTTGAGACTGGTCAAATGACCTTTTTATCAGACTATATCACAAAAAGATATAACAAGTGTAGAGTCAGTACAAATAACACATAGCATTATTGGCTGACCGCGGTTAAAACACTTAACATATAGAACATAAATTAAAGATAAATTATGTACATATAATGTGACAGTTTAACTTTCATCAGTCTATAATTCATATCATCACTTAATATAAGTAAATTCCACCCACCCTAAAATATATTAGCCATTAGATCTCCAATTAAACTAAATATAAGAGCCCACAACTTCATTAAGAATTCAATGATAATGACCATAGAGAATCCTAACCCATAGAACCCATTCAATGGCCTCAATAATTATCATATTTCTTAGAAAACTTACCTGTTTAGGCACCCATGCATCGTTGGAACACATACCCTTTGAATAACAAGTCAACACCTTTACTTTATTTCAATCAAATATCAACAAGTCAAATAGGTATAATTTAATTTGGAAATCCAACAATCCTACAACCTAATCAATCACAATGACTAATAGCAAGGAAATCATAAGCTATGCAAGACAATTCATCATGTCAAGAACATGACTATCAACAATACATTAAGCCAATAGTTGATGAATAATGACATTAAGTTGTACCTTGTATCAAATGTTCTTTAAAAAGGTATTAATAGAAATTATATCTTCCAATTATTCCAATAGACAGAACGACACAAGAATTAAGTATAACACCAATAATATCCACTAATCCACTCAAGGAACTAATTATAAATATGTCAAATAATAAACCTGGTCAACATAAGAAACCAAATTTTAATAAATCAAAAATAAATTGTAACATCCCAAGAAATTTTTTGTTAAAATTTTGTGCGTAAACGTGTTGGGTTCTATCTTCTAGAATGAATTATAAATTTTTCATGTGGAATATCTTAAATTATGACCCACTATTGCATAGAGTATCGAATAAGCTTTCCAACTACATATGGATCATCCAAAACGGACACCCGAGCAATGAGTTATGAACATTCCGATCGAATCGTGAATAGTAGTGAATAATAAAACGTGCAGGAAAAAGTACTGAGGCCTGGCAAATTTTTGGGTCAACTTCAAATGATCATAACTCCCCATACACAATGATCGAGGTGAGATACTATATATTAATGGAAAGATATAAGAGTCCTCTTTCTAATGAAAATGGTTTCATCCAATTTGGATTTCGGAGTAAAACATTATGGTTGATCTACTTCAAACTATCAAAACAGTCCACCAAAGGATAGATTGAGAATTATTTGATTTTTAGGGGCGTTTTGGTCATTTCCCCTCACCCAAAATCCGTCCAAACCTTATATTAAAGCCTATTAGAAGCATTATATATTATATTTCATCAAATTCTCTCAAAAAGAAAATCCTAAGCTCCTACATCCAACTTCAAGAACCTCCAAAGTTCACCATTAAATCTACAAATTTATTCAAGATTCCAAGTTCCTAGTTTAAGAACTCCAAGAACCATCATTCAAAGGCACGATTAACATCTCAAAAATGAGTATCGATCTAAAGTTCATCATTCAAGGTATGTGGGGTTTTTTAACATGAACTCTCTTTCGTTCTTGTGCCTAAAAGTAATTTTCTTTACAAAGGCAAGATTTTTATTTGATTTTTATGAATTTGAAGCATGAACCCATATCTTATGATGATTATTATAAAATCTTGATATTTATGATTTTGAAAGATGAATTTACATGTGTGGAGATATAAAGCATGAATCTTAAACAATATTTATCATGATTTTGATATTTGGGTCGTGAATCCCCATTGGAAATTGTATTTTTTGAGAAAGTGTGTGTTATAAGCACGTTGATCAATATATTTTGAGATATTTTGAATGATTTTACCTTTTCGTCTTAATGGAGTTATTTTGAACTCGAGTGTGAAAGAAATCCACAACGTGGTTGATTTTGATAGATGGGAAGCATGATGGCTCCCGATGTATATTTATATATTACTAAAATTATTTTATTGTGGATTGTCTTTATAATGATCTGAGCTAAGTCCAGGAGAAATCTTTAGCATCGATTGGGAGATATAAAGCGACCTTACTTTCCTAGAACTACGTGCCCCCATAGGAGTGAGCCTGAGGCTGATTTATATAGTGATTACTAGTTTGTGTGGATTTGATATCGATTGTCCTACTCCGATGGCAAGGATAGGACAGCTCCTCCCAATGTGGGTTGTACGTTGGACTCCCCATGTAGCTCATATGATTTATGTCGGTTATAGGATCTCCCAGTGTGTGTGTGTTTCCTTGTGTCTATGGTGAATAGTGAAGTGATTTGAAAGTGGAATTGTAAAAGATATTCTTTTGAAAGATTTAAATGATATTTACATTATGAGAATTGATATTCTTGATGAACTGAAAGTAATTGACAAATTATATGATGACTCACATGTATTATTGTACTTATTTCATCCTCTCATGGTTATGATGATTTTCTTTGGGCTGTGTGAGTCTTTCATATATCCTGCATACTTCTTATAAATATTTATAATGATGATGTTTATACAACTGCGTACACCCCCATATACTCGGTTCCTTTCCATGGTACTGACCCACATCTTAGGATGTGGGCTGTATTTTCTCAGAATATAGGTTTAGGTGCTCAGTTCCAGGTTTGATAGTGATTCTTTAGGCATGTTGTTCTACATCTTTTGTTGTGGTGACTCCTCATGTTCCGAGGATGTGATGTCTAATATTAGTTTCACAGAATCGTTTACATTTGATAACTGAGTATAATTCAGTTGGGGCATATCTCAATGGCTCATTGGTTTTATTGATTTTCTTAGAGGCTTGTCAGACTAGCATAGATGTTAGAAGTTGACTAATAAATCGTATTTTGTTATCTTTTTGAAATTCTTTTATTCTTGGATGATGATTACTCTATTGATATTTGAGGGTTATTTATGAAAACCCTGTTGATTTGTGTTGAACTGAATAAAAATGGCTCAAAGGGTTAACTTGGGGCTACTTGTAGCCTCAACCACTGTGTGACGCTCCGAGACCCATTTTTTGAGGTGTTACAAACTTGGTATCAGAGCCTAAGGTTTTAAGGTATCCTAGGGAGTCTTACAAGCCACGTTAAGTAGAGTCTTGATCATCGGTGTGTAGCGCGCCACATCTATGAGCAAGAGGCTACAAGACATTTTAGGAAAAAGTGTGATTCTTTCTTTCAGAAGTCTATCGTGCTTAAAGTATCTCTCTCTACCATTGATTTGTGCTTTCCTCTTTCAGAAATATGCCTCCACATCGAGCGAGAAGAAATAATGATGGTCAGCAACCTCAACCCGCTGACCCATTGAATGAAAACATGTTTCATACTAAATTTCGGGCAACCTTTTAGGCTCTGGCCTAAGCTGTTACTGCAAATATTCAGGCTAACCCGGCCCTAACTCCACAACAACAGGGAGGTGATTCAGCTGCTTCCAGGATCCGTGACTTCATGCAGATGAATTCATCAAAATTTTATGAGTCCAAGTCTAATGAGGATCCACATTTGTTTTTAGAGGAGGTGCAGAAGATTACTCAGGTGATGCATGTATCTGAGGAACATACTGTGGAGTTGGCTGCGTATAGGTTAAAAGACCTTGCTTATGACTGGGTTGTTA
Organism: Capsicum annuum; assembly: GCF_002878395.1. Taxonomy (NCBI): domain Eukaryota; kingdom Viridiplantae; phylum Streptophyta; class Magnoliopsida; order Solanales; family Solanaceae; genus Capsicum; species Capsicum annuum. Next base: position 145,677,813 of record NC_061114.1, read on the forward strand.
CTTGGAGGAAAGGTAGAGGTGAGGGAGTTGTCCCTATAACTTGGCAAGAGTTCTAGGATGCATTCCTGGATAAGTTTTTCCCTTTGGAGATAAGAGAGGCAAAGTTGGAAGAGTTTATGAACCTACGACAAGGCTCTATGACTGTTAGGGAGTACTATCTAAAGTTCAATCAGTTAGCCAAGTATGCTTCTGACTTAGTGGATGTTAATCAGGCTAGTATGAGTAAGTTTGTGACTGAAGTATCTAGTTATGTGGTTAAGGAGTGTAGGTCTGCTATGCTGAATAGTGAGATGAATTTTCCTAGGCTGATGACTCATGCCCAATAGATTGAGGCAGATAAGATTAAAGAGAGAGATAGAATAAGAGGGAATAAGAGAGCTAGGTCTGAGCAGCACGGATAGGGTCAGACTAAATCCCAGGGAGGGAGTCGCCCTCAGTATCAGGATCATTCATCTATTCTAGTACCGTCATCTGCTAGTGCTCCTGTGCCTAGAGATAGGCAGGGGTAAGGTAGCAAGTCATATACATCCAAGTCCTAGTACAGTGCTGGCAGTAAGCCTAATCGTCCCTTGTGTCCTAAGTGTGGTAGGGCTCATTCGGGTGAGTGTTAGGGTGAGAAGAGAGGTTGTTTCCAGTGTGGTGACATGGGTTACAGAGTTATAGATTGTCCACAGGATGGACAAGGTCATCATGACTATCGCCCTCAGACCCAGACTCAGACTGTTAGTGCTCCGGTTCCAGCGACTCGCCCAGCCCCAGCTTAGGGTGCCTCTTCTAGTAATGCTGGCGGGCAGCGCCAGAATAAATTCTATGCTTTAACATCCCACCAGGAATGCGAGGACTCTCCTGATGTTGTTACTAGTATGCTTTGTATATTTCAGTTTAATATGTATGCCTTGTTGGATCCTGGATCTAGTCTCTCATATGTTACACCTTTGATTGCTGTGAATTTTGAAATAAGTCCTGAGATTATTCCTGAGCCTATCCTAGTTTCTACCTTAGTGGATGATTCGATTGTTGCCCAGAAAGTGTATAAAAAGTGTCCTATTACCGTTCTTCATAGAATCTTGTTGGCTGATCTAATTAAGTTAGACATGGTAAATTTTGATGTGATTCTGGGTATGGACTGGTTGTATTCTTCTTATGCCTCTATTGATTGTTGGACCCGAGTGGTCAAGTTTCAGTTTTTGGGTGCATCCGTGTTTGAGTGGTCTGGGAATTCTGTGTCACCCTAGAGTCATTTTATGTCTTACCTCAAAGCTAGAAAGATTATTTCCAAGGGGTGTATTTACCATTTAGTTAGAGTCAAAGACACTAAGTCTAAGACTCCAACTCTCCAGTCTGTTAACGTCGTCAATGAGTTTTCTGATGTCTTTCCAGATGATCTCCTAGGGATACCTCTTAATAGAGAGATAGAATTCGGGATTGATCTTTTTCCCGATACTCAGCCCATTTCTATTCTTTCTTACCATATGGCCCCTGCAGAACTTAAAGAGTTAAACGAGCAACTCAAAGATCTACTAGATAAGGGTTTCATAAGGCCCAGTGTTTCTCCTTGGGATGCTTCTGTGTTGTTTGTGAGAAAGAAAGATGGCTCTTTGCGTATGTGCATTGATTACGGCCAACTGAATAAAGTCACCATCAAAAATAAGTACCCCCTTCCGAGAATAGATGATTTGTTTGACCAATTGCAAGGTGCAAGTTATTTCCCAAAGATAAACCTTCATTCCGGCTATCATCAACTCAAAGTTAGGGAGTGTGACATCCTAAAAACCACTTTCCGAACTCGTTATGGACATTTTGAGTTTCTTGTTATGTCTTTCGGGTTAACTAATGCCCCAGCAGCTTTCATGGAGCTCATGAATTGAGTGTTCAGACCATATCTAGATATGTTTGTCGTAGTGTTCATCGATGATATACTGGTGTACTCCCGTAGTGAGGATGAACATTCTGATCATCTCTAAACTGTCTTGAAAACCCTTAGAGATCATAAGTTGTTTTCCAAGTTCGGTAAGTGTGAGTTTTGGCTAAGGTCAGTTATTTTTTTGGGTCATATCATTTCTTTCGAGGGTATTAGAGTTGATCTCGAAAAGACCAAAGTTGTTAGAAATTGGCCTAGACCTACTTCTTCAACTGATATCCGAAGTTTCTTGGGTTTAGCTGGCTATTACCACCGTTTTATTGAGGGTTTCTCCTTTATAGCGTCTCCTATGACTTGGTTGACCCAAAAGAAAGTGAATTTCTTGTGGTCTGAATCTTGTGAGAAGAGTTTTCAGGAGTTGAAGACTCGACTCACTTCATCCCCTGTTTTGACTTTGCCTGATGGTGTTGATGGTTTTGTGGTGTACTGTGATGCTTCGAGAGTTAGGTTGGGTTGTGTATTGATGCAGAAGGGTAAGGTGATAGCTTATGCTTCTAGATAGTTGAAACCCCATGAGAAAAATTACCCTACCCATGACCTTGAGTTGGCTACTGTTGTGTTTGCTTTGAAAATCTGGAGACACTATTTGTATGGTGCCCATGTTGATGTTTTCACTGATCATAAGAGCCTGCAGTATGTGTTTACCCAGAGAGAATTGAATCTTAGGCAGAGACGATGGTTAGAATTGTTAAAGGACTATGATATGAGTGTGTTGTACCATCCGAGCGAGGCTAATGTTGTGGAGGATACCCTAAGTAGACTGTCCATTAGTAGTGTTTTGCATGTGGTAGAAGGTAAGAAAGAGTTGGCTCGTGATGTACATCGTTTGGCTAGATTGGGGGTTAGGTTGTTTAACTCTGTTGAAGGTAGTATAGGGGTTTAGAGTAGTTCCGAATCCTCCTTGGTTTCGAAAGTGAAGGATTAGCAATACTTAGATGCTAGTTTGGTCAGACTGAAGGAGTCAGTCAAGGACCAAAAAGTAGAGGTTTTCTCCCAAGGGGGAGACGGTGTGTTGAGATTGCAAGGTAGATTGTGTGTCCTAAATGTTGATGATCTGAGAAAGAGAATTATAATAAAAGCGCACGGGGCGCGATATTCTATTCATCCTAGTGCCACCAAGATGTACCGAGACTTGCGGAAAATCTATTGGTGGAGTGGCATGAAAAAAGATATAGCAGCGTTTGTAGCTAAGTGTACAACATGGCAACAGGTTAAGGTTGAACACCAAAGACCTGGTGGTATGATGCAAGAGTTTAGTATTCCCACCTGGAAGTGGGAAGAGATAAATATGGACTTCGTGATTGGTTTACCTCCTTTCTGATGTCATCATGATTCCATTTGGGTTGTGGTTGATAGGTTGACTAAGTCTACTCATTTTTTGCCTGTTCATACTTCATATACTATTGAGGATTACTCTAGATTGTATATCCGAGAGCTAGTCAGACTACATGGAGTTCCCTTGTCTATCATTTCGGATAGGGGTAGTCAGTTCACTTTGCAATTTTGGAAAGCTTTTCAGAAGGGTCTTGGTACCCAAGTGCTTTTGAGTTCTACTTTTCATCCGCAGACCGATGGTAGGCTGAGCGGGCCATCCAAACCTAGAAGATTTGTTAAGAGCTTGTGCACTTGACTTTAAGGGAAGTTGGGATGATCACTTACCGTTGATAGAGTTTGCTTACAATAACAGTTTCCACTCTAGTATTGGTATGGCTCCATTTGAAGCCTTATATGAGAGGAAGTGTAGATCACCCATAGGTTGGTTCGTGGTGGGTGAAGCGGCTTTGAGTGGTCCTGATTCGGTATTTAAGGCTATGGAAAAAGTTAAGTTAGTTAGGGATGGTTGAAAACTGCGCAGAGTCGTTATAAGTCATATGCGGATGTTAGAAGGAAAGACCTTGAGTTTGAAGTTAGTGACCTAGTGTATCTAAAAATTTCACCCATGAGGGAGGTGAAGAGATTTGGAAAGAAGGGGAAGCTTAGTCTCCGTTATGTTGGTGCTTACAAAATTCTTAGTCGTGTTGGTAAGGTAGCTTATGAGGTCGAGTTGCCTTCCGATTTGTCCTCTGTTCATCCAATATTCCATGTCTCCATGCTTATAAAGCATATTAGCGATGCCGTGGTAGTGGATTCCTCTGTGAGTGCTGACATTCAAGAAAATCTTTCTTTTAATGACATTCCTGCTGAGATTCTTGATTTCAGTGTCCGAAGACTAAGGAACAAAGAAGTTCCTTTAGTGAAGGTGTTGTGGCGAAACCAATCTGTTGAGGGTGCAACTTGGGAAGCTAAGGCGGATATGCGATCCAAGTACCCGCACCTATTTTCTGCGAACTCCGATCAAGCCGAAGGTACCATTCTTTCCTAAATCATTCACTTTTGATAAAAAGTTGCAGCAGTTCAGCTGTCATTTATTATGTGTTCAGTTGTAGTTTCTTGAATTTATGCATTCTATGTTGCATTCGGAGTGAGAAACGATGTGGTGATGAGTCTAACGAATGGCTTCAGCTGTATGCTCTATTCTCTATCTAATCTTGGCATGTCTAGCGTCATTCAAGGACAAATGTTTCCAGGGGGGGATGATGTAATACCTCGGGAAATTTTTCGTTAAAATTTTGTGCGTAAACGTGTTGGGTTCTATCTTCTAGAATGAATTATAAATTTTTCATGCGGAATTTCTTAGATTATAACCCACCATTACGTAGAGTATTGAATAAGATTTCCAATAATATGTGGATCATCCAAAACGGACACCCAAGTGACGAGTTATGAACATTTCGATCGAATCGTGAATAGTACTGAACAGTAAAACATGCAGGAAAAAGTACTGAGGCCTGGCGTATTTTTTCTCCAACTTTAAATGATCATAACTCCTTGTAGATAATGATCTAGGTTATCTACTATATATCAACGGAAAGCTCTACGAGTCCTCTTTCCAATGAAATTTGTTTCATCCAATTTGTCTTTTGGAGAAAAAAGTTATGGTCGATCTACTTCAGCCTGTCAAAAGCAAATTTTTGGGTCAACTTCAAATAATCATAAATCCTCGTAGACAATGATATGGGTGAGATACTATATATCAATGGAAAGATATGAGAGTCCTCTTTATAATAAAATTAGTTTCATCCAATTTGGATATTGGAGTAAAACATTATGGTTGATCTACTTCAGACTATCAAAACAGTCCACCAAAGGATAGATTCGAGAATTATTTGATTTTTAGGGGCGTTTTGGTCATTCCCCCTCACCCAAAATCCATCCAAACCCTATATTAAAGCCTATTAGAATCATTATATATTATATTTCATCAAATTCCCTCAAAAAGAAAACCCTAAGCTCCTACATCCAACTACAAGAACCTCCAAAGTTCTCCATTATATCTGCAAATTTATTTAAGATTCCAAGTTCCTAGTTCAAGAACTCCAAGAGCCAACATTCAAAGGCACGATTAATATCTCCAAAAAAAGTATCGATCTAAAGTTCATCATTCAAGGTATGTGGAGTTTTTTCAACAAGAACTCTCTTTCGTTCTTGTGCCGAAAAGTAATTTTCTTTACAAAGGCATGATTTTTATTTGATTTTTATGAATTTGAAGCATGAACCCATGTCTTATGATGATTATTATGAAATCTTGATGTTTATGATTTTGAAAGATGAATTTACATGTGTGGAGATCTAAAGCATGAATCTTGAATGATATTTATCATGATTTTGATATTTGGGTCGTGAATCCCCATTGAAAATTGTGTTTTTTGAGAAAATGTGTGTTATAAGCACGTTGATGTTGAATATTTGAGATATTTTGAATGATTTGACCTTTTGGTCTTAATGGAGTTGTTTTGAACTCGAGTGTAAAAGAAATCCACAATGTGGTTGATTTTCATAGATGGGAAGCATGATGGGTCCCGATGTATATTTATATATTACTGAAATTATTTTGTTGTGGATTGTCTTTGAAATGAGCTGAGCTAAGTCCGGGAGAAATCTTTAGCACCAAGTGAGAGGTATAAAGCAACCTTACTTCCCTAGAACTACGTACCCCTATAAAAGTGAGCCTGAGGCTGATTTATATAGTGATCACTAGTTTGTGTGGATTTCATATTGATAGTCCTACTCCGATGGCAAGGATAGGATGGCATAATAGATCTATTTTACAAGTTATCCGCACCCCCTTATAAATGGTATCAGAGCATATAATAAATCTATTTTACAAGTTATCCGCACCCCCTACAAATTTGTAGGGGGTGCGGATAACTTGTAAAATAGATCTATTATATGTATAATGGATCTATTTTTCTTTGTACGTGGATATTTCTTAACTTCTCTATATATTTTTATTTTAAGTCTATTTATGTTAGTTTTATCGATATTCATATCTTGGGGGGTGATAAATATCTAATTAGATTATCTTTCGTAAGTTTTTCTAATAATATTATTTCATCCATATTTTGTCTCCAATATTTTAAATATTTGTAGTCTATCATTTTATCCTGTAGTAATTGCAGAGTTACAGATTTCTGTATAATAATTCATCCTAATTGTACTATAATGTATATCTAATTCTAGATTTTCAATGTTATTTATTATCTTGTGTTGTTCTTCTCGTAGTGAGTTTTTTTAAATTATATAAACTATCACATGTACTTTTTCCTAAATTTTCTAAGGTTTCTTCTATCCATATTAATTTTTCTTTTAGATTCTCCATTATTTTTCTAATTCGGTTTCTATAATTAATTTCTTCATTTAGATTATCTTGACTTTCTCTAGTTTTTCTAATATATTCTAACATTTCTTAATCTGAATAATATCCATCTGGGTAATTATCCAAGTATAACTGTGCTATCCAATTTATAGTTTCAATTTCATAGTCTAATACTTTTTCTAATATTATTCTCTTAATATCTATAATATCTATATCTCTAAGTATATATAAGATTAAGACTTTAAGATTATCGATCATTTAAAATTGACTAAATATTTTATTATAATATTTTGTAGTTGTTTGTTTTAATCTTATTGACTCTTTTATATTTTTACTAAGAAATTGTATATATTTTATATCTATTTTCCGAAATTCTAAATATACATAATTTATCATAGTTAATGTGTATATAGGTATTTATAAGAGTAATTAGGTAAGTGTGGTATGTAATTTATTCTAGCTATATAATCTTTACCGAATATTTTTTCTAATATGATTTTCCTTATATCTATTATTTCTATATCCTTAATCACATACAAAATAAGTATTTTAAATTTATCTACCATTACATCAGATAAATAATTATTCATTTTCACAAAACTGTTCTTTTCAAAATATTCCCTTCAATCATGTACATAACAAAATATGGTCATCTTAGATTACTATATACTAGATTATTCTTAAATAACATGTTCTTCGGTCACTATTAGCATGGTAATCTGGATATTTTTCCCTTAAACAGCGCCTCTACTCTGGTTACTCCCCACCATGGCTTCTTGCCTCATTGGTTTCACCTTTAGGATGGCATAGTTCTTAGGGATTTTTCTCCTTTTCCACTTTGCTAATAAACTTCTTAACATATTATTCTTCGAATAATTCTACTATAAAGTAACTAAAATGAATTTATTTTATCATACCATGATTGTTGGGAATTATGAATTTAGCTATTCATAATCATAAATAAATATACCTGTTCGGGTAGGTTTGATATATCTAAGGTTTTTTCCTCCATAGCTTTTTCCATTGAAATATACCTGTTTTTTTAATAATTAAGCAAAATATTTGTTATGGACAAGAGAGAGTTTTTGCTTCAACACATGAAGGCTTGCCTTGCAATGCTTTCGGTTTATCTTATTTATAGACTGAAACTTTGCAAGAGTATTCCTATTTTTTACACGTTTCTACAATTATCTACCTAATATACTTTACTTTATAAAAAGTATTCTAATAAGACAAAAGTTATTAATTCCTAGACTACTAATAGTCAAAATCCTATGCAAAAGGTTTCAATAATTTATGTAAAGCAAATTATGAAAGTTTACATGTCGCTTTCACAATTTAATAGCTTGTCTTCTATTATTACTCCGCTGATATCTTCTTGTTGTCGTATTTACTGCTTTTCCATATCTCCATTATTGCTTCGTATCTTGTATCTTCTAGCTGGCGTTCTTATCTTCTTGGTTGATTTTTCTTCTATTCTAGCTGAACTTATGGGATATCATTATATCCTACATTACATTTTGAACATTTATGATCTGGATATTTATGTCCAATTGTCTTGCAATATTTGGTTAATAATTCTTCTGAAATAAATTTTTCTCTGATAGCTCTGGCGATAGGTTCCGTCTCTGGTTTGACCAACGTCAAAATCCATTGCCTAATAGTTTCCATATCTGTTTCTCATAATTCCTTTGAATTTGAATATATTTGTACATAATTTCTTGAATAATAACTCCATATGGGATTTTGGTTGCGGTATGTGTTTGCTAGCTCTTGCAAAATTGTAGATAGTCCGATAATCCTCTTATTCGCATAAAATTTTGGTATCTCAATTCTAGGTATTTCTGGTTGTGGAATAATATCTTGTGGTATAATCATATCTCGTGTCATTCCTATCTTTACAACTTGTATGGGTTTTTTTTAACTTCATCATATAATATCTCTACTGGTGCCGTGCAATTTTTTATAAAAAATAGGGTACCTTTGGTTATTCTTTTAAAAATGCTAAATGGTTCATATATTTCCGGTATAGTGGATATATCATTTCCGTCAGAGTTATATACAGTATTGAGTAGTCCATATTCATAGCAAGTTTTAACTAGACTTGGTTTGGTTTTAGGTAAATCAATTAGCTTATTATATCCGGTCAATCTTTGGGTTATATAGTTTGTATCTGGTTCTTGGATGTTTATAGCTCTGGGGTTAGTATTTAAAAAGGTTTGTACATTGTAGATATTTTCTATATATGTCCGGGCTGTGTAGTTGTAAGTCTTTTTGTCTTGGTTTAAACTATCTCGGTATGTGGTAATTTGTGGGGGTATAAACATGGGATCTTTTGATGTATTTGGTATATATGGTTTATCAAATAGCTTTTTTAGGTTCATATTTGTGTTTTTCCTAACTCTTTTGCTTGTACCTGCAGAAGTAGATTGATAAACGTTATGGGTTTTATGGAGTGTCCTAACGTCTCCTTCTAGCTCTGGAACTTTAATGTCTTCCGATCGACATAGCTCTGCACACTACTGAGTTAGCTGATTTGTAGCTATAGACTTCAGTTTAACTTCATTAGTCTTTAGCTTTTCTATTTCATTACCCATACTGTCCACTTTCATTAAAAGCGTAGTTAGGGTGTTGAATATCTTTTCTAGAGTATCCTCTTCTATTATATCAGTCTGTGTAGCTTTGTCTTGATATGTAATCTGCAATAACATTTTTGTTAGTACTAATTACATCAATTATATATGTGAAATTTAATATATTCAAGACTAGTCTCCGAATCTCTTTTGTTGTAACTGAATTTTGTATTTTCTTTGTTAACCACCAGCGTACCTGTGTATTATCCGTTCATACAATAAACTTATTATATATAATATATGGCTCAAATGCTAACAAACATTTATATAATGAACATAATTTTTCCTATTTATTTCCCATTTTATTTCTGTTTCATTGAACGTACCTGAGTAGTATCTATAATGGTGTTCTAATTTTTCTGCTTCATATCTGTATTTAAGTACTCCTCCATAACTATATTCACTAGCATCTGCTTTTACTATATATATAAATTTTCTATTTTCATCTGGAAATTGTAGTTTTGGTAATTCTATACAAAGTAATTTTATTTTTTGAACTTGTTTTTTATCTTCTTCGTTATAGTTATATTCTACACCCTTTTTTAATTTTTTCTATAGGGGTTTTAAAGTTTCTGCTAATTTTGGAATATATTCCCTTACTTGGTTTACTAATCCTAAAAATAATTGTAATTTTTTTTTTGTATCTAATTCTTCTTTTGAATTTATTATTTTTTGTACTATATGTTGTTGCATTTTTACTCCACTCTTATCTATTTGTATTCCTAAAAATTCTATCTGATTTTTCATAATTTCAGTTTTCTTTTTACTTAAACTTATTCCCAATTTTTCTATTATATCTGTAAATTGTCCTAATAATTTTAAATGTTCTTCTTTAGTCTTTGTATATAATAATATATCATCTATGTATACTATACAATTAGATAATTGTTTAAAACAACTACCCATAAAATGTTGATATCTATCTAGTGTATTTTTATATCCAAATGGTAATACGTTCCATTCATAAAATCCTTGTGGTACCATAAATACGGTTAATTCTTTAGATCCTTCTTCTAACTTTAAATGGTAAAATCCTGATTTACAATCGAATTTACTAAAATAATTATTCCCCTGTATTTGTCTTATTTTTAATATCTTATTTGGTATTGGATAATTATATGTCATAGTCTTTGCATTTAAATTTCTATAGTCAATAACCATTCTACTTTTTCCTCTTTTTTGTTCAATATGTTTATTTACTATAAATGTCGGACTATTATGTTTACTATTACTTTTTTGTATATATTATTTTTTTAATAATCCATCTATATGCATTTTAAATTCTTTTAAATCGTCAAAATTATATGTTAATGATTTCTGGGTTATTATGCTATTTTTATCTATTAATTCATTTTTTATAGTAGTTTTATGTTTTTTCCATCCTTTTAATGGATCTTCACTCTATAATTGTTCTAATTTTTTCTTAATTATTTCTATCTTATTTATTGAAAATATAGTTATTTCTGTTTTATTTATAAAAAATACGACTAGTTCTATTGTATCTTCAGTATTTTTTATATTTTCTAACTTTTGTGTAATTTTTTCAGTTCCTTTTATCTAATTAGTTTTCTTTCTTATTTTATTATTAACTCTTTTTGCTCTTACTTTCTGTTTACATGGTGTTGTAAACCACCAATCTGTCTTAGTTATTATATGTGGGTATAATTTATCTAAAAACGGCATTCCTAAAAGTATATCTTTTGATGTTAGTTCATAATTATAAATTTCTCCTATTGTTAATATCTTATCCCATACTTGTATTTTTACATTCCTAGCTTTATAAGTAATTAAGCTTCCTTCATTATTAAATCCTTTAACTATTATTGGTGTTTTTAATTTATCCCATTTGCTTTCTGGTAAGCAATTATATCTACATAAATTAGCTTCTGCTCCTGTATCTATCATAGGCGTATAATATCTACTATAATATCCTTCTACTACTATCTTCATTAATACATATATCTTCATTTCATGTTAAGGCTCTTTTTAAGAATAATTTCTCTCTGTTATATGTTAAGGTTAATTGTGTATATTCTATATTATATGGTTTTACTTGTTTTAGCCATTTTATTCCTAATATCATGTCTGTTTTTTGAATTTCTTCCTTTACTTCAAATTCTATTTTTATTTTTCTAATTCTTATTATTATTTCTTTTTCTGCTATATTTTTACTATTTATTAAACTTATTGGTAGATGTGGGCATATATCATTATCAGTTTTTATTTCTTCATTTTTTACTAGATATTTTGCTATATAATTTTCTTCTTATCCTGTATTTAAGAGTATTAAATATTTTTTTCATTTACCTTTCCTATTATGTAATATTGGTTTAAATTATTTGTTTAATTTGTTTTATAACTTGTTCTTTTTTATGAGCTTGATGATTCTAGTTTTTCATCAGCTATTCTTTTCATTGTACTTATTCTATCATTTATTATTTCTAAATTTTCTTCTATATCTATGTCTCTATAGCTATAATCATTATTAACTATTGTTTTTACAATTTGTTCGAATGGACTTTCTATTCGTATTTTGTTAATCTTATTTTTTCCTGTTATTTTATGTTTTGTTGTTAATACATATAAATTTTTGCATCTTGCTGTAAATATTTTACTTCCTGGGGTTAATTCTATTCCTGATATTTTCCAATATAATACTAATAATTTATCTATATTTTTATCTGTTTGCGCTACTGAATAATTTGCACTTATTATAAATTTAAATTTTTGGTATATTAAATTTCCTTTTATGGCAGTTATTATGCTTTATTCAATAGGTTTTATAATTCTATCATCTGCTAAATATAATTTTATTGGCGTATCTATTCCTTCTCTAAAACATGGTTTTATTAATATCTCTGTACCTCCAAGGTGTACATATTTTATTGGATCTCTACTTTTTATACCGTTTATCTCTTTATTAATTATTCTCTTTGTTACTAGTAGTATACTAGCTTTACATTTTGCATATCTACAGCCTATTACATGTTCCTTTTGGCTTACTACATAATATTCTTCTTTTTTCTTAGTAAATATATTTTTTATTGTTGGTATTTTAAATATTTTTTCTACGCTTAAGTCTAATTCTTTTCCTTTTATTTCATCAAATATGTTACTGTCAAATATTATTTTTGGTTTGTTACTTCATCATTTAAATATTCTTCCTTTGTTATTATTTTTATATCTTCTTCAGTCATTTGATTCATCTATTTCACTATCTATTTCATTATCTGTTTCATTTTCTGAAATTTCATATATACTATCCTCACTTTCTAATTCATAATCTATATAATCTATCTGCATATATTCTATATTTTCTATTTTTATTTCTGATATTTGTTTATTTTTTAGATTTTTAGGTAATTTACAATCTCTAGCTAAATGTCCTAATTTTCCACAATTATATCAAGTACATTCCTTTATAGATTTCTTTTTTCTATATGGTCTTTTGTATTTATAATTTTTTACATAATATCTTTTTCTTGGTTTCTTGTATTTATATTTTGATTTTTTATATTTCTTATGTTTTTTAATTTTCTTATAATATCTTTCTTCACATCCGAATTGGGGTGCTCTTTTATGTTTGCAACATGCTAAATTTCTTATCAATGTTTTTTCCATTTTTAATTCTTCTCTATATTTTTTACATAAGTTTCTATACCATTGTTGTAAAAATTTAATTCTTGCTCCTAGAGTATCTACTATTTTTGCTTCTTCCCAACTCTTTATTATTTTTGAACTAAATGGTTCGGGTAATTTATTAAAATATAATTTTCTTATTTCTTTACTTTCTTCTATATTATATGCTCCTTTATAATAATATTCTTTAAATGCGCAAGTATATTCATCTATATAACACATATTACATATTGCTAATTTTAACATTAAATTCTTATTTGTATCTTTTTCTTCATTTTGTTCTTCTTCTATTGTTGTCATACTACTAAATTCATCTTTTATAGTTGTTTCATATTTTTTTAATAATTCTATAGGTATTAGTTTAGTTGTTGTTGATGATGTTCCTTCTGTAGGTTTATTAGTTCTTAATACCTTCTTGCTATTTTCAGTTAAATTTGAAAACCATAATTTCACTATTCCTATTAGTGTTCTTTCTATATATTCTGGTGCATCTGTTATGTTTACATTATTATCCAATAATTGTTTTGTCATATATCCTATCCATAATTGTATTGTTTTTTCTGTATCTATTACACAGTCTAAGTCTAAAAGGTTATAATTTTTATTAACTATTTGTTTTGGTGTCCATTTGTCATATTCATTCTTTAGATTATATCTTTTAAGCTTATTCTTATAATATGTAGGTTTTCTTATTTCTGATGTTCTTGGTATTATATTTTCATCTTCTTTTTTATCAAGAGTATTTATTTCTGTGTTGATATTTTCTAAGTTTTCTTCATTAATTACTTCTTGTTTTTCATTGATTTCTAAATTTTTTGTGTTTGTTAATATTTCTGTATATGTTTCACTATCTTCTGAATCATAATTATCTGTTTCTTCAACATCTATACTATTTATTTTTAATTCCTTATTTTTTATTTCTTTATTGTTTATTTCTAATTTTTCTTTAAATTGATTTATCTCGTTTAGTAATTTTTGTTCTTTATCTTTTTCTTCCTTTTCTTTTTGTCTTTCTTCATACAAATCTTTTAACATTTGTAGTTCTTTTTCTAATTCAGCAATCCTACTATTTTTAGTTTCTTCTATTTTTCATATTTCTTCTGTAGTTTGTTGTTTTAGTTTTTCTATTTCCTTTTTCGTATCTATTTCTTCATTTTCTCTTTCTATTCTTACCATAGCTGTCAATTTATCTTCTAATTTAAATTCTTTTTTTTCTAACATTAAATATAAATGTTCACCTATTTTCTTATATCTTCTTCCTAGATTAGAAAATACTATTTTTATTTTTAATCCTTCGTGATTTTCATATATTTTTTCATCTATTATAAATTCTTCTTTGTTCATTTTATTGTAAATAGTTCATGTTGATATATATATTCTAAACTATCTATTTGTGATTCTAATTTTGATATTTCTTCTATTTGTGCATTTATTGAGTTTTTACTAACTCCGACAAATATATTATAATGTAGTCTCTCTATTCTTATTTTTAATTCTTTACGTTTTTCGGAAATAATTTATTTTAATTTTCTGTATTTTTGTACTTTATTCATTTAAACCATATTTATAATATTTTGAAGGATATCTAAATCTAATTTTATCATAATTAGGTGGTATGTGTCTCATTCTTCTAGATTTCAAATGGATTATTAACTTTGTTTCATTACTAGATATTAAGGTAATTAAGTAAGCTAATCTTTGTGAATTTTCTTTTATTTTATTTAGACTTATATATTCTGAATAATTACTAATTAAAGATTCTTTAATTTTTCTAAAAGCTTCTCTATTTTTAAATGGTCCTCTCATAATTAATCCAATCCAATCTAAATTCAAACATATATGGTACTTCTGTATTTTTAAAAAAATTGAGCTCTGACACCATTCGTAGGGGGTGCGGATAACTTGTAAAATAGATCTATTATAGCGTGATATAAAATTAATTGAGAATTCATGTAATTATATATTGAAGAAATAGAATGTTCTTAATGAATTCTCATGTGTAGTTTTTTTTGTAATAATTGATCATTATATTATCTAAAGTTGCTATTGAAACTCTCAACATTGAAATATAAGAAGGTGAATATGGGTCAATTCACTGTCAGATGGATGATTTTTTATCATATGATTTAATATATTCATGTTTTATATAGTTACATATGTTTTGGTATCAACCTATAATTAAATTTTTGCAAGTTTATATTCATAAATTTTTAAAGTAAGAGCACAATTTTAAGCTATGAAATTAAGTTTATATCGTTGGGTAATATTTAAGTTTTTATAAATTATTGGATGCCCCTAATTGTAGCTAAGCAATTGGTTAGGAAAATAAACCTCTCAAATAAAATTTTGATATGAGATTTGTTATTAAACAAGTAGCAGCAACACTCGTATGTATTAATCCAAAACGGTTCTCCTATCACAATCGATTAAGAATTAGAAATTATATAATTCCTGTCTATAATTGAATGTGTCAATACATAACTTAGCTAACTTAATGAGCATTTCTATCATTGTGTGTAGACCTCTTATTGAAATTTCTATGCTAAATTTTTTTCGGATAAAAGTTACAAATATCAGGATATGGAAGTTTGGTGCAAAATCAGAGTGAGGGCCTAGGAAAATTCGGGAATGACTTGGGAAAGTTTGGGGATGTTTTATTGGATTTATAGTTCTCTATGACAACAAGAAACCAATAGGAATTTATAGAATCAAATTTTGGTAAGTAGAACTCTCGAAATTGATCTTAGCGTAAAGGGAATTGTTTGGAATGTCCTTGATTTAAAGTATGTCGAAAAAAATTATATTTTGGGTAATACTGGACATTTTTCCTGACGCTGCTGTATTAGTTGGTGCACAGTTATAGAGCTACTACTATAGCTGAAAAATTCTCAATATAGCGACAGTCAAGGTTGGTCTGTAACCACTATAGTGATAGGTGCTGCTATAGCGGCATAGTAGTGAATATCACATTTTAATTAAAAATTTTCCCAAATTATTTTATTTTTCTAAAATATTTTATGGGCAAAGGATTGGCAATTTTTGGAGATTTCCACAAGATATTCTTCGTTTGGTTTTGTAAAGATAACAACTTCATCCCCGTTAATTTGTAATTGATAATTAAACTTTAGAACTATTAAATTAAAGTGTTTAGGGAGGATTTTGGGTTTGTTATTTTATAGTGCAAGGTAGGAAATATTTTAATAAATCAATGGGTTTTTCTTATTAGTGATTAATTTACCCTAGCAACTTTTTAATTCACTACTTGATCCATGAAATTTATAATTTTAGGCGAATTACAGTAGGAATATCTGTAAACGAGAAGGAAATGACCATGAACATGACCTTAGGGGTTAGGTGTGACTTATAATTCCCAATATAGTAGGTTATTTCATTAATTATGCGTTTATATATAGGTTCTAGAATAAGATCAAGCAGAAATTGCACTGAAGGGAAAAACTTCAGTTTAGAGGAGTTGTGCAAACTTGGTTTGAGGTAGGTGATGGTATTGTAGTTTAATTCAATTTGTGCTATATAGGCAGTTATTTAGTTTGTAGTATGACTCGAGAGTGCATGTTTTTTATGTGGTCAATATAAATTATTTTTATATAGTATAACTTTTGCCTACCTCATTTCTAAATGTGGGATGTTTGGATATTTGGAATGTTCCAAATGGTTATTGGTGAAACTAGGCTGGCAAAAACTTCTGTTTGAGTTTTAGTACATAGACAGAAATCATCCCATACAGTAATAATAGCTAGATGGTGGATATATTACCCATTGCCTATATGTACGAGGGTTGGTAAGTTTGACGATTCTATGTGTTATTTAGGGAATGAGTTTATACAATTTATAATTGTTGAATTTCTTGACTTCTATTAATTTGGTCGACTAAATTTTACTTGGTGATAATTAGTTGACCTATTGGTTTTATTCCTAAATCATGAAACTGTTGCTTTTTATGCTAAGTTAATAGCATAGATTAACCTTTTATACTATACTTTAGTTAAGTGTTCATATCCTCGTCTTGGGTTGGCCAAATGACCCTACCAATAGACTATTATTTTCTTGTGTGCTGATAGTGCACCTGCACTTACTTTTATGAGTTTAACATATATTCCAGTGGCTCCTATGATACCTCACTTGTGCTTCCAATGATTGATTTCAAATTTAAGGATGGTAGCATGTTTTGTGCTACCATGGAATCTCACCTTTATGACATAGTTCTTTATTTTTAGACTTAAGTTTGCATTTCAATTTTTGTTGTTGCATCCTCTTCTCAACAATCTCTAGTTATTTTGGTACGGACAACTTTTTGTTCCAAAGGGTGGTTTCACTAAGTACAATGTTCTATTTTATTGTAAATATAATTTGATTTCGGATTGGATAATTTTACTTAAGGATTAGTTTTATTATCTCTTAAGTGTTGACTTTGGAAAGATTTTTTGGAGTAAATGGTTCTCCCACCGATGTGTAGTGTGGGTGCCACTCATAAAGTATTTGGGATGTGAAAAATTTGGTATCATAGCGTATATCCGTTAATGTTGTTGTACAAACCCAGGTCTAGTAGAGTCTTACCAAATGGTACAAAGACGTCTATACTTTTCCTTAGGAAGATATAGAGCCTTAGGAAATTTGTCATTCTTATTTCTTTCATGCTATAACCTTATTCTAATTGGTATTTGGTGATCAAAATTGGTCTCTAATTTTATTCATTATTTTATCTATAGATAATCAATCTAGGCCCAAAGAAACCTAAGCAACATCCCCTACACCGACCGCTCAAATTATGGAGCCAACTATAAGGGAAAATGATGAGTAAAAGAGAGAGGTAAGAGAAGGAGTGTACGAGCCACACATACTAGGCATAGAGCTCAAGGAGAAAATAGCTAGACTTTTGAAAGGTTAGTATCACCTCCCCTACCTCAAGATCATAATATGAAGAGGGAAAAACTAATGGAGAAGGGAGTGGAGCTCGAGGTTGCGATACCAACTCGGGTTGTAGGAATACCCTTGTGTAAAGGTTGTTCAGTATATGCTAGCTTTTCTGAGTGATTAGCAAGAATTAGAGCCACACCTACGGTATCAGCTTTTAAGGCTTCAGTTGTTCATATTACCATTGTTATAACTTCTAGAATGGAAAAAGCTTCAGGCTCCAATGCTTTTCCTCATCCTGTTTTGGGTTCGGTGATGGTTGTTACTAAAAATGAATTATGACTAAATTTTTTAGGATGAAACCACCTAAATTCTACGGTACATATCTATGGGTGATTTCGAGTTAATCATTGAATGTTATGAGAGGTTAGGTTGTTATTGTGAAACAACATGGAGTAGAGTTTGTGAATTTTCCATTATAGTAGGATATTAAGCAATAGTCGATGGCATACATAGAATATCTGACACGACCCAAACCAGGGCCTTGTAGTAATGGTCAATCCCAACTCCAACCAGGACCGAGAACCGCCCTCGTTAATAACCCAACAAGCAAATGCATACCTTGATCAGGTGGTGACTCTCGGACAAGTCTATAACTGAGACCAATCCAATAAAGACTAACTACCCAATAACCAACTAAACCAATCTGGAAACCAATAACCAAAAACAATTGTAATAATCCAACGTATGTATATATATGACATAAACTATCCATACCATACTACAGTTCACAGTTGTCCGTACAAAACCTCTAGACCAACAAAATAGTAACTAGACGTGACATGCCCCAGATCATAGCCAAAACCAAAGTCTATGAAAGAGGAGAAATATGTAACGTAGACCATGACATGAAATAAATACCTTCTGATATATGAAATCTCACTACTTTAATCAAACATCGACTATCCCTTAATCCGATAACTAAGCAGGAGAAGTAGAATGGTTGGTTCCTGCATAGCATGGGTATACAGCCGCCGAAGATAGCTTAGTGGGTGAACACTAGTATGTACTCAGGATAAGGATAAAATAATGTCATTTACAAAGCCAAGTAAAACCATTTGTAATGCATATAACCATACATATATATGCATATATATATATATATAACGATGCTGCGAAAGGGAACCGGGTTTAGCATGCCCTTAAATAATTACCTGGCTATGTAGCTTTACCGTCCTAAACCACCCATGAGATATATGGGTTCAGCTCCCCCTGATCAAGTAGACCCAGTGTGTGTAGCTGAACAACCAGGAAAGTAACGATAGGATGAGTAGTACATCCCCCAAAATATAGTGTGATGTCATTGTAATACTCTGTATTTTCCTAGCTCTATTTAACTCTTAAAATACGAGTACTCCAATATAAAAATTTTCTAATACTTGAAATTTTTTAGTTTAGAGCTTACCAATGCGTAGAAAATTCAGTCATATTTCCAACGATATAAAATTTGCCCAAATCCGATTCTCGAGTGAAAAGTTATAGCCTTTTTAGTAAAATAGTGTACTACCTGGTACTTCACCGCATCGCGGAAATTGTCAAAATCCAGTGAGCCATCGCAATCCCACAACATTGTGCCACCAACAAATTTTTCATGTGTCACTTTTCAGTGTGACTCTGCGATCATGGCGCATCGCGCCAAGCTTTCAGTTCCCAGTTGTCCAGTTTCTTGTGAGCTAGCACGATTTCACCACGTCGCGCTAGTATGCAAAATCGTGATTTTTAGTTTTCCTGATTTTATTTCAGGGGTTTTTAAGTCAATTCACAAAACCACTAATTAGCCTAAACACGAAATTAAGCCCCTAAATAACCTATTATATCATTATTTACTCACTTTTCTCAAGATTAAAAACATTCTTTCTCAATTTGCAAACCCTAGTTTTAAAGAAAATAAGAACAAATCTCAAGAATTCCTCCAGGAACCTTCAAGAACTTTTCTTATTAGGTATGTTAGGTGATCGTCTATAGGTTACTTTCACCGATAGAGTCCAAGAATCCATTTTTAAAAACAAGCAGCTTATTGATTCATGATTTACATGCTTAAAATTGGATTGTGTTCATGTTCATGACATTAAGTGAGTTTCAATCCATGATTAATTGTAGGTTCCATGAAATTAAAATAGCATGTATATTGAATTGTGTAATTCCCATGTTGTAATCCTTGAATTAGCAAGTTTGGGTATTCTAGTTACAATGTTTGTATGTTACCCATGATAATATGCATTAAGTTGTATTCTCCAAGTGTTTGATACAATCCCATGTGAATTAAATGGTCAAATCATGACATGCTAGCATATGTACACGCTTATGCCCTACAAGTATTTAATAAAATGTCTCTATGAATGAATTACGAATAGGTGGGCATTGGTATGCTTTTCAAGATCATGCTACGCTTCACTTTTCATGCTATCTAGTCTTGGGGGTATTCAATACCCAAAAATATTAGTTGTTTACCTAGAGCTACAGTAGTTACAGAATAGTCTCAGTAATTTCACCATTCGTAGTACTTAGTCAGTTACAAAACTCAGTGAAACTCAGTATCAGTCCAGTTCAGTCTAGTATAGTAATTAGTGTCCTCATATGGGAGTATGATCAGTACCGAGTGAACCCAAGGATGGGGGATCACCTCCTAGTAGAGGGTGTGACCCTTAGAAGCAGTCCTTGCATTCCATAACTACGTAGCCAATGTAGGCTGAGACATCAACCTGCCAGTAGAAGGTGTGACCCTTAGAAGTAGTCCTTGCATTCCAGAACTTTGTAGCTAGCATAGGTTGAGAAATCAACATGTCAAATGGGGGTTAATGAGGTGTTTTAACTTGCCAATTGAGGGTACCAACATTCTCATTCAGGAAACCTACCAGATGAGGGTGACTCTTTAGTTATCCTTACTCGTGGCACGATATTGATACCCTTCCAACTGGGGTTACAGGTTAGACCCTAGTTATCTTATTTGGGGCATCTCGGACAGATGACTACCTCCCATAATCTTAGTATAGAACTCAATTAAGTTCTACAGGATCAAGACTGTTAGACACAGTCATTCAGTATCAGTAACTCAGTAACTCAGTTATCAAAAATTAGTACTCAACTTTTGTCAAAGCTCAGATACAATTATAGTTATATACGCATATGCATAGTATTGTATAATCAGTATTTACAGCATTTTAAGTTATCCATGTACCCTTATATTTAGTTACTCTATATCATTCAGTCAGTTATTCTTCATGCATATGAACCACTACATTCAGCCTTAACTCATCTAGCATACCAGTACATTTCACGTACTGATGCATACTTTCTCTTTGCGCTGTGATGTCTCATATCATAGGTTCAAACGCTCAGGTTCCTGACCATGCTTAGACAGATTCAGTTGCAGTATCAGATTTAGTAGTGAGTCCTCATCTATTGAGGATATTCTCTTATTTCATTATAACAGTAAATTTAGTATCTCAGTAGTTGGATTTAGTTGGGGGCTTGTCACATCAACTCTACTTTTAGATAGTTTAGTTAGAGGCTTTTCAGGTTAGACTAGTTCAGATAGTATTTTAGATTTTAGATGTTTTATCATATTATTATAGTTGTTATTCTTTATTAGTATTCAGATTGTGAACCTTATGGCATTTCAGCCTATGTTCCGCATTATTATAGCATTATTATTGTGTGGTCATAGCTAATATCTGTCATGGGTTAGCTTATGGTCCCTCAAGATCGTAAGCACAGTATGGCATCCGGGGTACAGACTCGGGGTGTTACAAACTTGGTATTAGAGCCTAAGGTTCAACAAAGTCCTAGGGAGTCTGAAATCCACATCAAGTAAAGTCTTGTGCATGGGTGTGTTGCGCGCCATATTTATGCACAAGAGGCTATGAGGCATTTTTAGGAAAAGTTTTCCTTCTTTTAGTACTCATGTCATCCGAGTGAGCATTATTTTATGTTAAACTCTTAGTTTAATTCATTTTTTTCTTTCATTTACAGAATATGCCACCCAGAAAGACCAGCAGAAGAAGAAATGGAAACTAGTAAGCACCTCAACCTGCTCAGGCAGACCTCCTGGATGAACATGTCTCCCATACAGAATTCAGAGGTGCGTTCATGTAACGCCCCAAAATTTCCATCCCGAGACGTCACACGGTGCTTAGGGTTATACGTAGCCCAAATCTAACCCTCTGAGATAGACACTACCTCAAGGAACTCAATTTAACAATAGTCATGCCTAATAAAGAGATATATCACATCATGTTCAAGAGAGATACTGGAGAATACTAAACTGTAAAACAAAAATATATATTGAATGTATGTACATACCATCCCTATTGTCTGACAAAGCCTCTATACATCAAAATCAAGGAGCCTTTGGGACAAACCCCCAACTGACTCAATAGTACTAAAAGACATAACAATAAGATAATATTACAAAAATATAGACACGGTCCTTGAACCATGAGGACTCACCACTGAGGAAACGTAGTGAGGCACCCGAATATCGCTAACGCGGTTGTGGCTGAGTACCTAAACCTACATTACAAGAAAATGTAGCCCATAGGAAAATATGTGGGTGTCACTTTGGAATGTGCGGAGTATGTGGGGGTGCATGCAACGATATAAATATCATCATCAATTTCATGAAAATATGCATATGTACAATGATGGCTCACTTGGCTTGAGTTAGATTGAAACATACTTTTTATGATCTCATGGTAAATAAATCATATGATAAAAACCTCACAAATTATCATGAATAACTCAACTCTTCAACTCAAGACTCGGAGTGACTCTGTAATTCAAGAAACTCAACTTTTATGAACATGGGAGGTTCTTATAACGGACATAAACCATATGAGCTACATGGAGTTCAACGTTTTTCCCTCCTAAGGAGAGAACCCCACATTGGCGGGAGTGTTGTAATCTTGCCAAGGAGTACAACCTCAATTTAGCGATCACAATCTCATACTCGACCTTTGGCCTATAAATATCAATACCAATCCTACGGTGGCACATAATTTCAGGGGAATACCACATTTTCCGCTCGATGCTAAATACTACTCCCAGACACAAGTTCAGAACGCGTTAGCAAATCCACCACAAACATTACAAGGGCCTATCATGAAGATCAAATCAAATTTCTTTCTCATTTATAACATCATAATCAATTTGTTGATTCCTAAGTCGACTCAAATCAAATCAATCTTTCTCAATATCAAAATGTATCAATTCATTGAATCATGGCAACATCAATAACTTTGAGGAAATATCAAGACTCATTGTAGCAACTCAATATCATGAATCAATTTACTCAATAATCTAATTTGTCAAAAGAAAGCTTAAAGCTTGACACATATCTTGAAGGCACTTGAAATATCAACTCATGCTAGAAATCTGAAATTCACAATATTAAATATCAAGTTATAACTTGGGAATAGTAAAATAATTATGTATAACAAAGCTTGAATAATTTATATTCTCATAGTCTCATGATGAAGTAATTAGGGTATAGACCCACTTTCAAAATCATATAAATCCACAATAGAAATCAAAGCTTTAGGCACAAGAACGAAAGGATTTCTCTTGTTCAAAACCCCATATACCTTAATCTTTGAAATTGGATGAATTCTAGTGCCCTCTATCTGCACTTGTAATAAATGATTCTCGAAGCCAACACTATGAGGAACTAATTTCTTAAAGAAATCTTGAAGATTTATGGATGATTTTTGGAAGATTAATGTTCATGAAGGAACCCCTAGATATATTTTCTTAAGAGAATTGGAAGAGAAAATAAAGAAATTAGGGTTTGGATGGGGATTCTCATACATATAGGGGACTCCAAAAGAAGGGAAAAGATCAAAATACCCTTACAAAAATGTCCTTTAATTGCTGAAAAAAATAGCTGACGATATTTGTGACAAGTCATCAGACTTGTGACAAGTCGTCCCAAAATGTCATCATAAAAGTGTGGAATTTATGACTTTTTGCTTAAGGTTGACGACATTTTATGAAAAATCGTTAGACTTGTGACAAGTCGTCAAAAAATGTCATCACAAAGTGTAGGAATTTGTGACTTTCTGCTTAAGGTGATGACATTTTGTGACAAGCCATCAGACTTGTGACAAGCCGTCAGACTTGTGACAAGTCATCCCAAAATGTCGTCACACTTTTTCCAGTCTGACAGGCTGGAGTAAAATAGGCATAACTTTTTTCTCCGAAACCGGATTTGGGTGAAATTGGTACTATTCGAAAGCTAATCAATTATCTATCTATTGGTGGGTCATGAGCTCAAAATTTCTTAGTGTAACAAGAGATATGCTCGTTTGAAAGTTTACTATGCCAAAATCCTTCTCAAGAATTCAATGGGCAAGGGATGTTTTGATTCACCTAATCACTAGGACATCTTTGAGGCCTTAATACACATCACCCTTGATCAGAAAACAACCAAAGCACTATAATTTATTTCTTATGAGCTTGAGTCATGGTGGAATTATTGGTTAGAGTTCTTGGGGTATTACAATATCTCCCCCTTGGAAACATTCATCCCCGAATGTTGCCAGATAGGCCAAGAAAAACAAAATAAATGAAGACGTATAGCTGGAAAGACTCACTCAAAGGACTTACTTCACTCTATACCTTCGAATACTATACAAAATGCATGAATTCATGATGGAAGTAGACACACAGCTGAATCTTTAATATGAAGGGAGAGGAATTAAGAAAGAATGGTACCTTCTGCTCGCTCTGAACTCACAGAAAAGAGGTGAGGGTATTTGGCTCGCATATCAGCTTTGGCTTCCTAAGTAGCACCCTCGACTGATTGATTTCTCCAAAGTACTTTAACCAAAGGAACTTCTTTGTTCCTTAGCCTACGGATCTGGAAATCCAAAATCTCAACCGGAATCTCCTTGAATGAAGGCAATCCTAAATATCTAAGATTTTGGAAGAATCAACCATGACAGAATCACCAATACACTTCTTAAGCATAGAAACATGGAATACCGGATGAATGCTAGACAACTCCATAGGTAACTCCACTTCATATGCTACTTTCCCAACACGGCTCGGAATCCTGTATGGACCAACATAACGGGGACTCATCTTTCCCTTCTTCTTAAATATCTTCACCCCTTTCATGGGTGAAACCTTCAATTACACCAAATCATTAACATTAAACTCAAGATCTTTTCTTCTCACATCCACATACGAATTCTGACGACTTTGAGCGGTCTTCAATCTTTCTCAAATCAACTTAACATTTTTCATTACCTCGAACACAACATCATGCCCAATCATAACTGTTTTCCTACTTCAAACCAACCTATAGGCGATCTACATCTTCTTCCATACAAAGCTTCGAATGGGGCCATTTGAATATTATCATGGAAACTATTGTTATACGCAAATTCAATCAATGGCAAGTGCTTATCCCAACTACCTTTGAAATTAAGCGCATATGCCCTCAACATGTCTTCCAAAGTCGGAATAGTCCTCTCATCCTGACCATCAGTCTGCAAAATAAACTTAGGTACCAAGACCCTTCTAAAAGGCTCTCCAAAACCCCAAATCAAATCATGATGACGATGAGATGTAGGTAAACTAATTATGAAATCCATATTCACTTCTTCCCACCCTTAAGTAGGAATGCTAAAATATTGCATTACACTATCGGGCCTTTGGTTCTCTACCTTAACCTTTTGATAAGTAGAATACTTTACCATAAATCCTGCTATGTCTTTCTTTATACCATTCCACCAATAGATTTTCTGCAAATCGAGGTACATCTTGGTAGCACCGGGATAAATAAAATATCGCGTGCCATGCGTTTTATCCATAATTCACTACCTTAGATCATCAACATCAGGAGCAGACAATCTACCCTGAAATCTTAACACACTATCTCCCCCTTAGGACAAAACCTCTACCTTTTGGTCCTTAACTGGCTCCTTCAGTCTAACCAAACTAGGATCCTTTTCTTGCTTTTCCTTTACCTCCAAGACAAAAGAGGACTCAAAACTACTCTAAACTAACATACCCTCTTTAGTGGAATCAAGCAATCTAACACCCAACCTAGCCAAACGATGCACATCATGAGCCAATTCTTTCTTATCATTCTCTACATGAGCTATACTACCCATAGACAACCTGCTAAGAGCATCTGACATAATATTGGACTTGCCCAGGTGATACAACACACTCATATTGTAGTCTTTTAGCAACTTAACCATCTTCTTTACTTAAGATTCAACTCCCTCTGAGTAAACACATACTGCAGGCTTTTGTGATCAGTGAACACATCAACATGAACACCATACTAATAATGTCTCTAGATTTTCAAAGGAAAAACTATAGCTGCTAATTCAAGATCATGGGTTGGGTAATTTTTCTCATGAGGCTTTAACTGTCTAGAGTCATAAGCTATAACTTTACCTCTCTACATCAAAACATAACCCAAACAAACTCTAGAAGTGTCACAATACACCACAAAACCATCAGTACCATCGGGTAAAGCTAACACTGGGGCTGAAGTGAGTCGAGTCTCAACTCCTGAAAACTCTTCTCACAGGAATCTGTCCACAGGAACTTAACTTTCTTTTTAGTCAACCGTGTCATCAGAGACTCAATGGAAGAGTAGCCCTCAACAAAATGATGGTAGTAACCAGCTAGACCCAAGAAACTCCTAATGTCATATGGGGAGGTAGGTCTAGGACAAATCTTTACCACCTGTCTTTTAGGAATTGACTCTAATGCCTTTGGCGAAAACAATGTGACCCAAAAAAGCAACTGACCTTAGCCAAAATTCACACTTGCTAAATTTAGTGAATAATTGATGATCTCTAAGAGTTTTCAAGACAATTCTAAGATGGTCGGCATGATCACCGTCTCTTTGGGAATACACAAGAATATCGTCTATGAATACAATGACAAATATATCAAGATATTACTTATACACTCGATTTATGAGGTCCATAAAGGCTGTTGGAGCATTGGTTAAACCAAAGGACATAACAAGAAACTCAAAGTGACCATATCGAGTTTGGAAGGCTGTCTTTTGAATAGCACACTCTCTCACTTTAAGCTGATAATAGCCGGATCTAAGGTCTATCTGTAAGAAATAACTTTCACCCTATAGTTGATCAAATAAATTATCGATTCTAGGAAGAGGGTACTCATTCTTGATAGTTACCTTATTGAGTTGATGGTAGTCAATGAACATACACAATGTACTATCTTTCTTACGCACGAATAGAATAGGTGCACCCTACGTGGAAACACTGGGACTGATAAAGCATTTGTCTAAGAGATCTTTGATTTGCTCATTCAACTCTTTAAGTTCTGCAGGAGACATACGGTACGGAGGAATGGAAATAGGATGAGTGTCGGGAAGGATATCAATCCCAAATTCTATTTCTCTATAAGGTGGGACCCCTGGGAGATCTTCCAGAAAAACATCAGGAAACTCATTAACAATGCTAACTAACTGAATAGTCAGAGTCTCAGACTTGAGGTCTTTAACTTGAACTAGGTGATAGATGCAACCCTTGGAAATCAACTTCCTAGCTATGAGGTAGGATATGAAATGGATGTTCAAAGTTACAGAACTCCCAGACCACTTAAAAATAGGATCATCAGGAAACTAAATCTTAACCACTCGGGTACGATAATCTATAGATGCATAGCATGAGTGAAGCCAATCTATACCCAGAATGACGTCAAAATCAACCATATCTAGCTCAATCAAATTAACATATATGACCTTATGAAGAACAGTGATAGGATACTTCTTATATACTCGCTTAGGACTAATAGATTCTCCTACCGGGGTAGAAACCAGAATAGGCTCAGGAATCTGTTCAGGGTCCATCTCAAAATTTACAGCAACTAGAGGTGTCATATAAGAGAAACTCGAACTAGGGTCCATCAATATATACACATCAAAATGAAAGACACAGAGCATTTCAGTGACAACATCTGGAGAGTTTTCCTACTCCTGGCGAGGTGGTATAGCATAGAAGCGATTCTGGCATGAACCGCTAGTAGTATGAGAAGAGGCACCCTGAGGAGGAACTGGCCAAACTACGGAAGCAGGGGCACTGGTAGCCTGACTCTGGGGATGAGCATCTCGACTCCCCTTTCTAGCATACGGACAATCTCTAAATTAGTGGACCAACATGCGACAACCAAAGCAACCCCCCTGATCAATAAAACAATTGCCAAAATGATCTCTACCACCTTTGGCACATAAAGGAGGACAAGTTCTGTTACTTACACTTTCCTGAGACCTAGATGGGATAGAACTATTCCCCTATTACACCTACCTAGCATACGATTGAACCCTATATCCACCAGATGAAATGTATTCAAGAGTACAATTGGTACCCTTGAGTCGTACCAAGTACAGTAAGTCCAAATCCTAGGAAATTTTGCAAAAGTGTTATTCCTATGGTGTTTTAGTCTCCCCAACTAGGATCATTCATCCTCGAATGATAGGTAAGGGTAAGGGACAAGCATAAGATAATACATTAACGCACAAAAACTATTTCCTTAACAAAATTAGAAAGCAAGGAAACTAAACCAAGGTGAGAAGATCAATACATAACCCAAACATGATCTACAACCCAACACCCCATTCCAACCTCTAACTAAGTTAGAAAACAAAGATGCCAGAGGAATCATTCCTCACCTTTAACCATATTAGATGCCAAGATGTGATAAAGAACAGATACCCTATGCACGAGTTTTTAGAATCAAGAACCAACACAGACACTTGGACTCAATGTCCCCTTCCTCATTCCAAATGACTTTCTTGGACTTTTAGTTCCACCATGGATCCTTTAATAAAGCCATACCTTTTGTTAAAAAATGGAAAACTTACCATTTCATGATCCTCATTAAGACCCCCTTGAAGTATAAGGAATTTGAGATACCAATACTGTCCAAAGGAACAAACCAACCAAGGACCATCCACACCTTACCCTAATGCAAACTTATAAAGTACTGGACAAATGGACTCATGCGAGGTCAAGTCCAATTCAACTTAGAATTTACCAAGACACACCATTATGAGAGATTGGGTCTAGCTATACACCACCTCTATGTTCAAGCTTGTCCAATGCTAAATGGAGTTAACTTAGGCCATTGGGCTTTACTTATTACATCTATCCACAAACACCACTCCTCTTCTTTCACCATTATGATATGGAAACCATGAGTAAAGGACATAGACAAACCATATCTAACCACTATAACAAAAAAACTTGATACGCCTAAATTACAACTCATTTGAAAGAGTGTAAGTGATTATTTTCTAATATATAACCCAATAAGGGGGTCGAATCCCACAAGGAATATGGTGTTAATTAAGCTGTATGCAGATTAGTTGAATTTTATTCACCTATTTTCATAAAACAAAGGGGGGTTTCATCCAGTTCACACATTAATAGTTTCAGTTTAAACATAATGAAACATGTCTAGTAATATTCGAATACAGAAAAATAGCAAGTTAGGGTTAGGTCCACCTTGTACCTTTCTATACTTTCTACTTATGGGTTTTTCAAATTAATACATACATCATACTTATAGAGAAATGTATTCAATAACTTAATACAAGCATTTCTCAAAAATCAAGGACTAATTCACTTTTGTTCTCTCGAATCAAAAGTGTTTACAATAATTATATGAAATCTCCAAGTTGTTAATCATGTTAGGGAATTAACGTGTAAAATAGAGATTGGAAACTCTATTTTCTTGTCATTGCTCTCTTTTTTAAACATCAACCTCTCTATCAAAGTAAGTTATGTTTTATAGCACACTCTCTATGATTGCAACCACGAGAATTCTAGATAAACTAATAGAGTAACATATAAGGAAATCAATGCATAACTAATTCAAAAACCCAAATAATAGATTGTATGTTACAAGGCTTCCATAACCCTAACTAAATGACTTAGCTACTCATGAATAAAAAGGGAATCAAAGTATCCCAAATGTAAAAAGAAGTCTTGGTGAATTTGTACATTAACAAAATAAAACCTTTCTCTCAGAGTATTTTAGCCGCCACTCTCAATTCAAAAGTACAAAATAATACATGAATTATTAGCTTGGGGTATTTTTAGTAACTTTTCTCCCTAATTGCCCTCTATGTCCCTAGACTTAATTTAAATGACTACATAGTTTTGGGACATAGTTTTAGGCACCACATTTCTTCAAGCATGCTACTTTTTATTGATTCCAATGCTATCCACATTCCATGGTCCCTTTAAGTCTCAAGCTACCTCATTTACATCTGAAATCATGCTAATCAAATAGGGTAGCTTAATTACATAAAAAGTAGAATAAAAACATAAGAAACTAGGCACTTTGTTCTAAAACTTTTACTAAAATATAGGTATGTTATTGTACTTAGGCGTATAAATACACCCAAGACAACCACCCCACACTCAACACTTTGTTCGTCTGCAAACAACTTATCCATTTATGCATTCTACACAAGACCTAACCCCCATAATAGGAAAATAAGATGCTCAAGCTAGGGTTACACAACAATTATGAACGTACCCTCAAGAATAGATTCATTAAGTTGGAAAATTCATGTGTACCATTTAAGTAAAAAAAATCATATAAATTACCCAAGTTTCCTCAAATATGTGGCCTCAAAATAAGAGAGTTACGCATATTCACTCACAATAATACAATTGCTAATATAATTGGCATAATAATAAAATTGCGCTCACTCTTACAAAGAATTCTCAAATTACTACTGACGACCATATCAGAATGTTAAGATTAGGATCAAGTAGGTTTTTATGGGTTGTAATATAGGCTAAGGGATGGGTAGGAACTATTTTGGACATTAATAGCTACTATCTTTTCTAAGAACTTTAATACGCTACATTATGCAGTTAAGACCAATCTCTAACAACAAACTTTCACCTTTATTACTTTCACACATTTTTTTATTTCACCCCATCTCGTTAACTTATGGTGGGAGTATTTTCTATGCTCACATTATTTTATTTTGAACAATCATCATTTTTCTTTTTTTCTTTATATCACTCCCAACCATACACATTAATTTTACACACCAATAATTATTAATTTGGTCATTCACTTTCACCCTTTCTCCTTCTATTTTCAAACTCCTTACTTACTTAAAAAAATTCTAAAATACTTAGTAGTTTTGGATCAAGTTAAGGTCAACCAAATAAGGTATTAGTCTATAAATTAAGTTACCAAAGAACAAGCTAAAGGCTTAATGGGGCAAGCTAATATTATGCACCAAGGTATGTCAAAAGAGGGTATGAAAAATGGTTATCTAAGAAATGCCTAAATGTCTCCTAAATTGCACTCTTTATTTTATTTTGCACCCACACTAGGAAAGTTCTAGCATCAATTACAACACAGAATATATGAACAATCTCACACGCATATGGAACATGCTCAACTCAAATAGGATCATTATAGATTCTTAACCAAACAATCATATGAATTCCATTTAAGCAAACAATCTTAGCACAAGTCATAACTAGAACCAAGGTGTCTCATAAGTAATGATTCATCTCATGCTTATAATGTCATGTGGCCCACTACAATACTTACATTCACTTTCACGAACAATGGATTTCACTTGTTAGAACCTATACGTGACTGATTCTCTCATAAGATGATGGCCGTCCATCCATAATAAAGAAAAATACATAACTATGACTAAAGAAACCAATCGTATAAAAATAAAAAATTAATTAATCCTATCAAAGAAGTATACTAAGAAGAAGGAACGATTTGTCTACAAAACAACATAGTAAGCAAGTTGCAAATACATCCAAGAAGCACTATTACCATCCACCCCACACTTAAGCTAAGCATTACCCCAGAGTAAATAACATAATAAAGAACATAGCTAGTAGTACTCCTCCTCCATATCAGGGGTCATGACACCAATATCAAAATCATCATCAGAATCATCCTCACTAGAGTCAACCTCCATGTCAGAATCCATTAGCCGCCGATCCTCATCGATTGATGCATCGTCATCCGTTGGATCTTTAAAAGAAGGACCCAATCTATACATAGCTCTAGCATTCTCATTTAGTGGATAATCATAATCCAACTGATGTAGCTCCTCATTATTAAGTAAACAACTTTTTCTCATCCTAGTAAGCCTCGTCATGCCATATTGATGGCAAAAAAAGGTTTTATCTCATGCATGTCTTTCTGTAGTGCTAAGGTCTAGACCTTCGTTTGCATCTAAATCCTTAACCTTTATGATGTCCACTCTTTTTGGGTTCCTCAATCCCATTCTTTTTAAAGATGTTGGTCATTGAGCCTCCAAAACTATATCTTGTCTTTTTATGTACCCTAGCTTCATGAATATAAGCATGTATAACTATGCCAACATTTATAGGAATGTCAGTCATCAAAGAAGACACTAGACATACTCGGTCATGAGTGATTTTGCTGAATTACATTTCAAGAATCAGACAAGCATTGACTATCATTCAGACATTTATGCAATTCCTTATTCAGGAAAGTATTCAGAAAAGTATTATGATGCCCTTTGTCTTTGTGATAGGCCCATCAAACCATGAAATAAGATCAACAGAATGTTTGTCTGATAGCTCTATAAGGAGGCCTGCTATATAATTCCTTCAGCCTGGAATGGTCTACCTCCAGAGTACTAATGTGTGAGTTCAAGAACTTAGCTATAACATTTATTATCTGCCCTTAAATTTTTACCTCATTACCTTAGGTTTTGGGAAACCAATTTGCATAAAACTCTCAAACAATCCAGGTTGTATTTATCCATGTTTTCAAATATGAACTTGAGTTTTAGTTCAGTGATCCTGGCTAAAATACGAAGGCAGTGCTTCACTAAACTCTCTCTATGGATGAACTCCACTATTAAGTACTGAGGTGCTTTATTTTACTTGTACCACTGTTCACCCTCCTTCATGACCCATTTGATTTTAAAAGTGTCTCGGGGCTCTTTAATGAAGGATGAGACAACCCAGTTTGTTTAAGAGGATTTCCTTGTTCGTGACCTTTTCTTCCCCTTTTTAGATGTAGATACTATTCCCTTGCACGTGCTTGCTTTGGGAGCTATATTTTACATATTCATCATAACATCTACATTAGCCATAAATAACAAAGCTAACTACAATTAAGGTAAGGGTAATGAAATCACCACCCCATAATAATTCGTTAGCATAAACCAATTAAGTGTTAATGTCAAGTACTAAGACTTCACCGACATAAACTTTGACATGGTGCACCAACATCATTCACTATATTATTCACATACATCACTGGTGGCTTCCCTTTTATTTTATTCCCCAATTCATAATTTTACTCAATAAACCCCATAAATATACAACAATTTCCAATTCAAATGAACCTATGTCATCACACAAAATTGCTATGCAAAATCAGTCCATTCATACCCCCAATTCTACCAATTTATTTCAATGATACCATTATTCCACACTATAATGCCTTCAAACTTCAACAAATTAATATGCACAAAACATCATTACTTTCAAACAAATTTATCAATACCATGTTCAAAAGGAAATTGAGATGTGAAATAATAGCCCCAAAAGTAAACTATGTTTATCATGAACAATTTAATCACCCCCAATAGTTTAGAGAATTACAATAATAGTGTTCACTACAACAAGGTTGTTATATTCCAAAAATGTCCTAGAACCTGCTTTGGCATAGCCATGACAAGAATCAACCATAATCCACAAGAATTTAAATAAAAAATACAAATTAAAGTCACAATAACAAAACATTAAGAAAATAAAACTTACCTAAAAATAGAAATGATTGAACAAAGAAAGTGGAAGTTCTTGGGTTTTACAATTTTTAAAGAAGCTTGTGGAGCAAAGGATATGTTAAAATCACAATGCTATTGGTGAAACAAGAGAGAATTTGGTGATTTGGGTTGTTAAGTTTATTTATAGAAAGGGAAATCGATTTGGCTTGACCCAATTTGATTTTCGGGATTTAGTTAAAGTTAGGTCAATTTGCGTCTCATAAGGGATGGCCTAAATATAAGTGGGCACCGTATGGGGTATTTCCCAATTAAGGCAGTGAGCATAGGCAGTGTTGTAGGCTCCATATTGGTGATCGCCTAGGTTTGCTTGGGGTCGCATGGGGGATCGCACAATTGGGCTTTGGCGTCGGCACCCTTTGACTAGTTGAGGAAGTGAGCATAGGCGGTATGTTAGGCGCTGTATTGGATATCACCTAAGATTTCTTGGGTGCCACAATGTGAATCACTAACTTAAAGCTACGCACCACCGATTCTATCTACTCTATAATGTGAATCACCAAATTAAAGTTAGGCTCCACACACTCTATAGCCTAGACGAGGTAGTTTTGTTATGTGAATATGGTATGAGACGTACCAAATTAAAGACCCCATTATTGCAATGCAAACATGGCTTGGTACTTAACATTTTACCTCTCCAACTTACCTGTAAAGCTCCTATTGCTCCAAAACATACCACCTTCGATGTAGCTTACTTCCAAACTGAATTTTGTACCTATCACCTCTTCAGCACTTCATGAACTTACACTTAATCAAAAATAACTAAAAACTATTAGAAAGGTAGGATGCCTCACACCAAGTGCCATAGTTTTGGTCGTGGCTTAACTCTTATTTTGGTATTTTTTTATCATGATAAAATCAAAATAAAATCATTGGATGCCTTATATTCAATGCTTGATTTAATGTCGCGATACGACTTGATTATCTTTACTACTCAGAATTCATCAAGTTACATCGATGATACCATTTTATCCTACTTGTTGGACCAAGGTATTGCTTGATCCATTCTCTATTGACCATGAATGTGCTCCCATCTTTTCTCTAAATTTCTACAATACTTTATTGAAACACCTGAGCTATTTTGAAGGGTCTTGACCATTTCAACTTCAACTTTCACAGAAAGAGCTTGAGTCCAGAATTAAAAAGTAGTACCACATCACCAGTTTGAAAGTCCTACATTTTAATTTTATGATCATGATACTTCTTTATTCTCTCCTTATATAGATTTGCTCTTTTATATGCATTAAGACGGAACTCATCTATCTCATTCAACTACTCTGATCTTAAGTTGGTTGCCTCGATGATACAATTTTTACCCTACTTGTTGGACCAAGGTATTACTTGATCCATTCTCTATTGACCATGAATGTTCTCCCATCTTTTATCTAAAGTTCTACAACACCTGATTGAAACAACTGAGCTATTTTGAAGGGTCCTGACTATCTCGACTTCAACTTGCCCGGAAAGAGCTTGAGTCTAAAATTAAAAAGTAGTACCTAATCACCAGTTTAAATGTCCCGCATTTTCATTTTATGATCATAATACTTTTTTATTCTCTCCTTATATAGATCTACTCTTTCATATGCACTGAGATGGAACTCATCCATCTCATTCAACTGCTCTTATCTTAAGTTGGTTGCCTCCTTCCAAACCATGCTCAATCGTTAGAGTTCTAACAATGCTCTGTGCTCAAGCTCGACTAGTTAATGATATAATTTTCCAAAAACTAGATGATATGGTGACATACCTATGGGCATTTTAAAAGCCATTTTGTATGCCCATAAAGCATCATCCATCTTTTGCGACCAATTATTTTGACTTGTATTCACAGTTTTAACCAAGATCGCCTTGATTTCTCTGTTTGATACCTCCACTAGCCCACTATTTTATGGGTGGAATGGAGTGGCCACTTTGTGTTGTTTTATGCCATACTTTGTCATTGTAACCCAAAATACCTTATTGAAAATATGAGTTTCTCCATCACTTATTATGGTCCATAGAAATCCAAAGCATGAGAAGATGTTCTTCATCAAGAATGGAACTACCCTTTTTCCTTTATTATTTGCTAAGAAAATAGGTTCAACCCACATGGACACGTAGTCCACATCAACTAAGATGTACTTATAACCAAAGGATCTTACGAATGGTCCCATGAACTCAATGCCTGTAACGCCCCAAAAATGTCTCCTGAGATGTCAAATGGTGATCAATTCTACAAGTAGCCCCAAGATAACCCTTTGAGCCTTCTTCAGACTTTGAAACTCATATATAGGTAACTTAGGAATGTCAATCCACTAAAATACTAAAATACGACACTTATGGTCGTAACTGATCTAAGTTTAAATAAATATAAAGTCTCAAAGTACATGGCTTAAAGATCTAAACAACCAATGCTGGAAATCTAAAAACACTACTAATAGTCTAACAATCCTCTACTTCTAGTAACTAGAGAGTCACTGGGATAGACCCCCAGCTGACTAGAACTAAAATGAAAACAACTGAGCAAATACTGTATAAGGCTGAAAGTCTAAATAAATGGTCCTCGAGCCATGAGGACTCACCTATTTTCGAGATATAGACCAAAATGTTCGCGGTCAATTTCGTTGCTTGGACTGAGCACCTGAACCTACATTATTAGACAATGTAACACATAGACATATATGTGGATCTGTACTTTTGGATTGTACTGAGAATGTGGGGGTGAATGCATAAGTAAAACATAGATGCAATGATTCCAATAACTTTCAAAATAGCATACTAAATGTTTGTGACTCATCTTGGCTTGAATAATAATAACTGACAAAACATAAGACATGAGTAATGAGACATAAAGAAGTTCTTATGAGCCACCACATTTAGTTCTATCAAACTACACCGATTTTTTCCTTCAGTTCATGCAGGCTAAGTGAAAAGTGCTTACTTTATAAATCTTAAAACTTAAAACTGAAATCTAATAATTGTAGTCTTAAGTAAAACAATGTCTAAATAAATTTGTGAGGCTTGACACTTAGTTTTCTCAAAATTGT
The DNA here is from genome assembly GCF_002878395.1 of Capsicum annuum. NCBI lineage: Eukaryota > Viridiplantae > Streptophyta > Magnoliopsida > Solanales > Solanaceae > Capsicum > Capsicum annuum. Next base: position 145,714,474 of record NC_061114.1, read on the forward strand.
TCTAACATTTTGATTTAAGACTTAGGGAGTTTAGGAGGTTCTTCTAACCGACATACACCATGTGAGCCATCATGGATTCCAACATCATGTTCGCTTAAGGGGAAAACCTCATATTTTGGAGAGGTGTTAGACTCTTGCCAAGAAGTATAGCCTTATCTTACTAATGATCTAAGCCAACTATGGGAAATTATTCTCAATTCTACAATGGCACATAGTTCTAGGGTATGAGACCTTGGAATCATACCCAACACTGTGCTAAATACATCTCCCAATCTTTTGCTCATAACTTTAGGAAATCCACCTTAAAATGGCACAAGGGTTTGTAATTAAAACCAAATATGTTTCTCTTCTTTCAATCTCAAAGTGTATGAACAATGTGGATTCCTTATATTAGTTTAGGCTCAAAAGATCAAGTTTTTTAATTAAATCTAGGTAAAAATTTCATAAGAGAGGCTAAAAATCATACTCTTTTTGAGATATCAATACTTCAAACTTAGGGCTTTAAAACCCACTCTTTAAACTTATGCAAACTCATGGTAATATGCCATGCTCAATACACTTCTTAAATACTAAACCAATATCAAAGTAATGAAATCAAAGTCACAAGATCATGCTTAAAACTTAATTTGAAATTTGTAAAATTATATCGTATGCATAAAGATGTGAAAATAGACATGCAATTCAACATTTAAGTCAATTTGTAACATCAGAATCCTCAAATAATGATAATTGGGTATGAACCCTAATTTAAAAAATATGAATTCTTAAATAAATATCATGTTTTGGGTAGAAGGATTAAAGGGTACCCTTGTTCATAATTCCCATATGCCTTTATGGTGACGAAATTATTGAAAGATTGGACCTTCAAGCTTGATTGTGCAACCCTAGTTATTTTTCTCCTATTGTGCTCTTAGATGATAAATTTATGATGTCAATAGGGTTAAAATGTTATTAGGAGCTATTAATTTCTTAAGTTTAAGTTTATGAATGTTTAAGGAGTGTCAAAAGACTTAGTTGCCCTCAAAATAACTCAAAAATGGAGAGTTTACGTTGCTTGGTCCATAAGGTATGCACCGCATTGCCCATCGCCTAAGCTAGGCTAGGCGGTGCATTGCCCATTGCCTAAGTTAGGCTAGGCAGTACATTTCCCATTGTCTAAGCTAGGATGAGCGGTGTTCAACCCATCACCTAAGCATTCCAGTAGCCATAGGTGATGTGTTAGGCGATATACTCCCTTTTGCAAAGCCATAACTTTTTGCTCGGTTATCGTATTTAGGAAAATCAGTATCGTTGGAAAGCTAATTTGATTATATATAATTGGAGTGGTCTAAATCTTTGAAATTACCATGTATTCATTAAGTTATACTTATTCAAAAATGATCCTTTTGAAATAAAACACTAAAACTTGATGTATTAAAAAGCTCTTAGCTTGCATTACTATAAATGACCCTTATGAACATGTTTTACACATCATAAGCTCTCTTCTCACTAGTATACTCATTATAAGTCATGTACTCAAATATGAATTACAAGATTAGAGATTTCACACGTAAGAACAACAGTTTGTTTTCTAGCTTAGAAGTATACAAGGTATTATAATATCTCCCCCTTGGAAACATTCATCCTCTAATGAGATATGCTCGACTGAGAATGCTAAGGGTTTGAGATTATATGCTAAATTTTGCATGACTGAAATCATGACTGCATAACTAAACTAATTGATGATTGCACTAACAATCATGAAACAACTATATAAAGCTATAGCTGAAAATGAAAAAGAGGAAATCTAAGGAAACTTGTTACCTTAAACTAAGTCTAGGCTTGAGGAGAAAAGGTGAGGGTACTTGGCTCGCATATCTGCTTCCGCTTCCCAAGTGGTACCCTCAACTGACTGATTCCGCCAAAGAATTTTGACCAAGGTAACTTCTTTGTTCCTTAGTCTACGAGTCTGGCAGTTATGAATCTCAACTGGAATCTCTTCATAAGAGAGGCTATCATGGATATCTGTGCCTTCTAACGGTACTACCACAGCTGGATCACCAATGCATTTCTTCAATAAGGATACATAGAACACAGGGTGAACGGATGATAAATTTACAAGAAACTCAAGCTCATATGCCACCTTCCCAACATGGCTCAATATCTTGAAAGGACCAATATATCGGGGACTAATATTTCCTTTTTTAACAAACCTCTTCACCCCTTTCATAGGTGAAACCTTCAAGTAAACTAAGTCATCCACTGCAAACTCAATATTCCTTCTCAACACATCCACATAGGACTTTTGATGACTCTGGGTTATTTTCAACCTTACTCGAATTAACTGGACTTTCTCCATGGATTCAAACACCACATCTGGCCCTATCAAAGTGGCACTTGAGTCTTACCCTAGGACATAACTAGTACCAACCATGACCTTTCATTTCATACCCTAGACATTATATTAGGTTAGTATACTATCAGCTATATGAAAAAGCCATCTCTTAGTTGTAACCAAGATCACGAGTCAAAAGCTACCAAACTATATAGAGTGAAACCTAATCTAGAGAGGACTATTTTGGTTATGGATGGTCTACACGAGTTAGGTCATAAGTCATACCCTTAGTATAAAACTTAAGAGTGCCTAGTCATATCCTAACCCGTTTGGCTGACATAACGGAAGCCTTAGGTATGAATTATGGTACCACTCGTACCCTAGGTTATCATTACCAAGTAAACCGTGAGGGGGAGTGGTACCCTTGTAAATGTGTGTTTTCCTACTTTTAACCAAGTACCTTTGGGTCATTTTTGATGAGTAAAACCCTAAGTCCTTGACCTATATAATTCTTTGTAGCCTACCAAGTCGGTATAACTGTTTTATCCAATTTATAGTTTCAATTTCATAGTCTAATACTTTTTCTAATATTATTCTCTTAATATACATAATTTCTATATCTTTAAGTATATATAAGATTAAGATTTTAAGATTATCTATCATTTAAAATTGGTTAAATACTTTATTATAATATTAGAAAAACTTATGAAAGATAATCTAATCAGATATTTTGAAACAAAAGATATAGAATATTTAGAATATCTTCAAAATAATATAGAAGAATTATAAAAACTAAGGGAAAAAAAATAAAGAATACCATAGTAAAGCATTTAACCAATTACCGTATAATCACCCCCAAAATATGAATATCGATAAAAATAATATAAATAAATTCAAAATAAAAATATTTAGAGAAGTTAAGAAATATTCACGCACAAATAAAAATAGATTCTTTCTACTTATAATAGATCTATTTTACCACACAAGTTATACGCAACCCCTACAATTTGTATCAGAGCCTATGCTGTTTAAAGTTACGGAAGTAGTATATATTTGGAGAATTTATTTGATTAATTTATTAATTATGACTAACCTATTTGATAAAACTAAATTTAGATATTTCCCAAAATATTATTTATATGAATAAAGTACAAAACTTATCAAAATATAAAGAATTAAAGTAAATAATATCTAAAAAATGTAAAGAATTAAAAATAAGGATAGAAAGACTGCAATATAACATAATTGCCGGAGTTAGTAAAAACTCAATAAATGCACAAAAGAAGAAATATCAAATTTAGAATCGACAATAGATAGTCTAGAATATACATACCAACATGATCTATTAAAAATTAAATAAAAAATGAACAAAGAAAAATTTATAATAGATGAAAAAATATATGAAAACTATGAAGGATTAAAAATAAAAATAGTATTTTCTAATCTAGGGAGAAGGTGTAAGAAAATAGGTGAACATTTATATTTAATGTTAGAAAAAGAAGAATTAAAATTAGAAGATAAATTGACAGCTATGGTAAGAATAGAAAAAAAATGAAGAAATAGATAGAAAAAAGGAAATAGAAAAAATAAAACAACAAACTATAGAAGAAATACGAAAAATAGAAGAAACTTAAAATAGTAGGATTGCTGAATTAGAAAAAGAACTACAAATGCTAAAAGATTTGTATGAAAAAAAAAACAAAAAGAAAAAAGAAGAAAAATATAAAGAACAAAAATTATTAAATGAGATAAATCAATTTACAGAAAAATTAGAAATAAGTAATAAAGAAATAGAAACCAGGGAATTAGAAATAAACACAATAGATGTTGAAGAAACAAATAATTATAATTCAGAAGATAGTGAAACATATACAGAAATCTTAACAAATACAAAAAATTTAGAAATCAATGAAAAGCAAGAATTAATTAATGAAGAAAACTTAGAAAATAGAAACATAGAAATAAATACTCTTGATAAAAAGAAGATGAAAATATAATACCTAGAACATTAGAAATAAGAAAACCTACATATTACAAGAATAAATTCAAAAGATATAATGTAAAAGATGAATATGACAAATGGACACCAAAACAAATAGTTAATAAAAATTATAACTTTTTAGACTTAGATTTTGTAATGGATACAAAAAAATAATACAATTATGGATAGCATATATGACAAAATAATTATTAGATAATAATATAAACGTAACAGATGCACCAGAATATATAGAAAGAACACTAATAGGAACAGTGAAATTATGGTTTTCAAATCTAACTGAAAATAGTAAAAGGGTATTAAGAACTGACAAACCTACAGAGAAACATCATCAACAACTACAACTAAATTAACACCTATAGAATTATTACAAAAATATGAAATAGCTATAAAAGACGAATTTAGCAGCATGACAACAACAGAAGAAGAATAAAAAGAAGAGAAAGATACAAATAGGAATTTAATGTTAAAATTAGCAATATGTAATATGTGTTACATAGATGAGTATACTTGCCCATTTAAAGAATATTATTATAAAGGAACATATAATACAGAAGAAAGTAAAGAAATAAGAAAATTATATTTTAATAAAGTAGCTGAATCATTTAGCTCAAAAATAATAAAAAGTTGGGATGAAGCAAAAATAGTAGATACTTTAGAAGCAAGAATAAAATTTTTACAACAATGGTATAGAAACTTATGTGAAAAATATAGAGAAGAAATAAAAATGGAAAAGAATTAATAAGAAATTTAGCATGTTGCAAAGATAAAATAGCACCTCAATTTGGATGCGAAGAAAGATATTATAAGAAAAGAAAAAGACATAAGAAATATAAGAAATGCAAAAAATCAAAATATAAATATAAGAAACCAAGAAAAAGATATTATGTAAGAAATTATAAACATAAAGGACCATATAGGAAAAAGAAATCTATAAAAGTATGTACTTGTTATAATTGCAAAAAATTAGCACATTTAGCTAGAGATTGTAAATTACCTAAGAACCCAAAAAATAAACAAATATCAGAAATAAAAATAGAAAATATAGAATATATGCAGATAGATTATATAGATTATGTTTTAGAAAGTGGAGATAGTATATATGAAATTTCAGAGAATTAAACTGCTAATGAAATAGATAGTGAATTAGATGAATTAAATGACTGAAGAAGATATAAAAGTAATAACAAAGGAAGAATATTTAAGTGAAGAAGGAATAGATCAAAAAATAATATTTGATAGTCACATATTTGATGAAATAAAAGGAAAAGAATTAGATTTAAGTATAGAAAAAATATTTAAAATACCAATAATGAAAAACATATTTAGTAAAAGAAAAGAAGAATACTACGTAGTAAGCCAAAAAGAACATGTAATAGATTGTAGATATGCAAAAGGTAAAGCTAGTATACCACTAGTAACAAAAAGGATAATTAATAAGGAAATAAACGATATAAAAATTAGAGACCCAATAAAATACGGTACAGAGATATTAATAAAAGCATGTTTTAGAGAAGGAATAAATACACCAATAGAATTATACCTAGCAGATGATATAATTATAAAACCTATAGAAAAAAGTATAATAACTGTCATAAAAGGAAATTTAATATACCAAAAATTTAAATTTATAATAAGTGAAAATTATTCAGTAGCAATAACAGTTAAAAATATAGATAAATCATTACTATTATATTGGAAAATATCAGGAATAGAACTAACCCCAAGAAGTAAAATATTTACAGCAAGATGTAAAAATCTATATGTATTAACAACAAAACATAAAATAACGGGAAAAAATAAAATTAACAAAATACAAATAGAAAGTCCTTTCTAACAATTTGTAAGAACAATTGATAATAATGATTATAGTTATAGAGACGTAGATATAGAAGAAAATTTAGAAATAATAAATGATAGAATAAGCACAACAAAAAGAATAGCTTATGAAAAACCAGAATCATCAAGTTCATCAAAAAGAACAAGTTATGAAACAAGTTCAACAACTAATTTAAACCAATATTACATAACAGGAACAATAAATGAAAAAGAAAATTCAATACTCTTAAATATAGGACAAGGAGAAAATTATATAGCAACATATCTAATAAAAAATGAAGAAATAAAATCTGACAATAATATATGCCCAGATCTACCAAGAAGCTTAATAAACACTAAAACTATAGCCGAAAAAAGAAATAACAATAGGAGTTAGAAAAATAAAAATAGAATTTGAAATAAAGGAAGAAATACAAAAAACAGACATAATATTAGGAATAAAATGGCTAGAACAAGTAAAACTATATACTATAGAGCATACACAATTATTTATAACATATAATAGAGAGAAATTATTCTTAAGAAAGGCTTTAACGTGATATGAAAATATATGTATTAATGAAGATAGTAGTAGAAGGGTATTATAGTAGATATTATACGCATATGATAGATACATAGCAGAAGCTAATTTATGTAGATATAATTGTTTATCAAAAAGTAAATGGGATAAATTAAAAACACCAATAATAGTTAAAGGATTTAATAACGAAGGAATCTTAATTACTTATAATGCTAAGAATGTAAAAACACAAGTATGGGATAAAATATTATCAATAGATGAAATCTATAATTATGAGCTAACATCAAAAGATATACTTTTAGAAATGCTGTTTTTAGATAAATTATACCCACATATAATAACTAGAACGGATTGATGGTTTACAACACCATGTAAACAGAAAGTAAGAGCAAAAAGAGTTACTAATAAAATAAGAAAGGAAACTGATTGGATAGAAGAAAGTGAAAAAATTACACAAAAATTATAAAATATAAAAAATACTGAAGATATAATAGAATTGGTCGTATTTTCAATAAATAAAAAGGAAATAACTATATTTTCAATAAGTAAGATAGAAATAATTAAGAAAAAATTAGAACAATTATATAGTGAAGATCCATTAAAAGAATGGCAAAAACATAAAACCACTAAAAAAATTGAATTAATAGATAAAAATAGCATAATAACTCAAAAACCATTAACATATAATTTTAACGATTTAAAAGAATTTAAAATGAACATAGAAGAATTATTAGACAAACAATATATACAAAAAAGTAATAGTAAACATAATAGCCCAGCATTTATAGTAAATAAACACAGTGGACAAAAAAGAGGAAAAAATAGAATGATTATTGATTATAGAAATTTAAATGCAAAAACTATGACATATAATTACCCAATACCAAATAAGATATTAAAAATAAGACAATACAAGGATATAACTACTTTAGTAAATTTGATTATAAATCAAGATTTTATCATTTAAAGTTAGTAGAAGAAACTAAAGAATTAACCGCATTTACGGTACCACAAGGATTTTATGAATGGAATGTACTACCATTTGGATATAAAAATGATCCAGGTAGATATCAACATTTTATGGATAGTTATTTTAAACAATTACCTAATTGTACAGTATACATAGATGATATATTATTATATACAAAAACAAAAGAAGAACATTTAAAGTTATTAGAACAATTTACAGATATAATAGAAAATTCGGGAATAAGTTTAAGTGAGAAGAAAGCTGAAATTATGAAAAATCAAATAGAATTTTTAGGAATACAAATAGATAAAAGTGGAGTAAAAATGCAACAACATATAGTACAAAAAATAATAAATTCAAAAGAAGAATTAGATACAAAAAAGAAATTACAATCATTTTTAGGATTAGTAAACCAAGTAAGAGAATATATACCAAAATTAGCAGAAAATCTAAAGCCCTTACAGAAAAAATTAAAAAAGGATGTAGAATATAATATAATGAAGAAGATAAAAAAACAAGTTCAGAAAATAAAAATACTTTGTAAAGAATTACCAAAATTACAATTTCCAGACAAAAATAGAAAATTTATATATATAGTAGAAGCAGATGCTAGTGAATGTAGTTATGGAGGAGTACTTAAATATAGATATGAAGAAGAAAAATTAGAACACCATTGTAGATACTACTCAGGTACGTTTAATGAAACAGAAATAAAATGAGAAATAAATAAAAAAGAATTATGCTCATTATATAAATTTTTATTAGCATTTGAGCCATATATTGTATATAACAAGTTTATTGTACGAATAGATAATACACAAGTACATTGGTGGCTAACAAAGAAAATACAAAATTCAGTTATAACAAAAGAGATTCGGAGACTAGTCTTGAATATATTAAATTTCATATTTACAATTGAAGTAATTAGTACTAACAAAAATGTTATTGCAGATTACATATCAAGACAAAGCTACACAGACAGATATAATAGAAGAGGATACTCTAGAAAAGATATTCAACACCCTAACTACGCTTTCAATGAAAGTGGACAGTATGGGTAATGAAATAGAAAAGCTAAAGACTAATGAAGTTAAACTGAAGTCTATAGCTACAAATCAGCTAACTCAGCAGTGTGCAGAGCTATGTCGATCGGAAGACATTAAAATTCCAGAGCTAGAAGGAGACGTTGGGACACTCCATAAAACCTATAACGTTTATCAATCTACTTCTGCAGGTACTAGCAAAGGAGTTAGGAAAAATACAAATATGAACCTAAACAGGCTATTTGATAAACCATTTATCCCAAATACACCAAAAGATCCTATGTTCATGCCCCCACAAATTACCACATACCGAGATAGTTTAAACCAAGACAAAAAGACCTACAACTATACAGCCCGAATATACATAGAAAATATTTACAAAATACAAACCATTTTAAATACTAACTCCAGAGCTATAAACATCCAAGAACTACATACGAATTACATAACCCAGAAGCTAATCAGATGCAATAAGTTAATTGCTTTACCCAAAACCAAACCAAGTCTAGTTAAAACCTGTTACGAATATGGACTACTTAGTACCATATATACCCAAGAAGGAAATGAAATATCCAATATACTTGAAATATATGATTCATTTAACATTTTTAAAAGAATAACCAAAGGTAACCTATTTTTTATAAAATTTTACACGGCACCAGCAGAGATATTGTGACGAAGTTAAATCACCTATACAAGTTGTAAAAATAGGAATGACCCAAGATATGATTATACCAGAAGATATTATTCCATAACCAAAAATACCTAGAATTAAGATACCAAATTTTTATTCAATAAGAGAATTATCGGACTATCCACAATACTTCAAGAGTTAGCAAACACTTATCGCAATAGAAATCCCATATGGAGTTATTATTCAAAAGGTAATGTAATAGTATACTCAAATTCAAAGGAACTATGAGAAGCAGATATGGAATACGTTAGGCAATGGATCTTGACGTTACTCAATCCAGAGAAAAAACCTATCGCCAGATCCATTAGAGAAAAATTTATTTCGGAAGAATTATTAACCAGATATTACAAGTTAATTGGACATAAATATCCAGACCATCAATGTTCAAAATATAATGGAGAAGATAATATTATTCTAGAAGTTCAACTAGAATAGAAGAAGAAATCAACAGCTGGAAGATGCAAGATGCAAGATATGAAGCAATAATGGAGAAACAGAGCAATAAAAAGAAGACGGAGCAATAATAAAAAGAAGACAAGTTAATGAAGTGACATAAAGAAGACAAGTTAATTCTAGAAAATGATATATGGAAGATTAAATATCTTTCTTAATTCATTTACGTAAATTATTAGTTACTTTTTGACTTTTTGGCAAAATGCCATTACTAAGTTTTGTTCTTTTGTAGAAATAATTTAGGACCTTTGTAAAGTTTTTCTAGTTTTACAGATAGGTGTACAGACTTTTGTAAAGTAGGTAGGTAATAGAATAGGACAGATGTAAAAATGTAAAACATTTACGGGTTTTCTTAAAAATATAAATAGAAGAAAATTTGCTCAGAGGAAGGCAAGCCTTCATACGATTGAAGCAAAAAACTCTCTCTTGTCTACAATAAATAATTTGATTATTTAAAAAATAGGTATATTTCAATGGAAAAATCTATGGAGGAACAAAGCTTAGAATTATCAAAACTACCAGAACAGGTATATTTATTTACTATTATGAATAGCTAAATTCATAAATTCCTAACAATCATGATATGATAAAATAAGTTCATGTTAGTTGCTTTATAGTAAAATTATTCAAAAAATAGCATGTTAAGAAGTTTATTAGCAAAGTGGAAAAGGAGAAAAATTCCTAAGAACTATGCCATCTTAAAGGTGAAACCGGTGAAGCAAGAAAGCCGTGATAGGGAGTAACAAGAGTAGAGGCGTTGTTTAAGGGATAAGTATCCAGATTACCATGCTAATAGTGACCGAAGAATATGTTATTTAAGAACGATCTAGTATATAGCAATCTAAAGACATTATATTTTGTTATGTGCATGATTGAAGGGAATATTTTGATAATAGCAATTTTATGAAAAATGGATAAATATTTATCTGCTGAAATGGTAGATAAATTTAAAATACTCATTTTATATGTACTTAAGGATATAGAAATAGTAGATATAAGAAAAATCATATTGAAAAAAATATTTGATAGATATTTTATGACTAGAATTAATTATATACCACACCTACCGAATTACTCTTATAAATACTTACATACCAAACCCACACACTAACTATGATAAATTATGTATATTTAGAATTTTGGAAAATAGATATAAAATATATACAATTTCTTAGTGAAAACATAGAAGAATTAATGAGATTAAAACAAACAACTAAAACATATTATAATAAAGTATTTAACCAATTTTAAATGATAGATAATCTTAAAATCTTAATCTTATATATACTTAAAGATATAGAAATTATGGATATTAAGAGAATAATTTTAGAAAAAGTATTAGACTATGAAATTAAAACTATAAATTGGATAGAACTGTTATACTTGGATAATTACCCAGATGGATATTATTCAGATTAAAAAATGTTAGAATATATTTGAAAAACTAGAGAAAATCAAGATAATCTAAATGGAGAAATTAATTATAGAGACCGAATTAGAAAAATAATGGAAAATCTAAAAGAAAAATTATTATGGATAGAAGAAACCCTAGAAAATTTAGGAAAAAGTACATGTGATAGTTTATAGAATTTAAAAAACTCACTATGAAAAGAACAACACAAGATAATAAATTGCATTAAAAATCTAGAATTAGATATACATTACAGTATAATTAGGATAAATTATTATACAGAAATTGTAACTCTACAATTTCTACAGAATAAAATGATAGACTATGAATATTTAAAATATTGGAGACAAAATATGAAAGAAACAATATTATTAGAAAAACTTATGAAAGATAATCTAATTAGATATTTTGAAACAAAAGATATAGAATATTTAGAATACCTTCAAAATAATATAGAAAAATTACAAAAACTAAGGGAAAAAAATAAAGAATACTATAGTAAAGCATTTAACCAATTACCATATAATCACCCCCCAAGATATGAATATCGATAAAACTAACATAAATAAATTCAAAATAAAAATATTTAGAGAAGTTAGAAATATCCACGCACAAATAAAAATAGATTCATTCTACTTATAATAGATCTATTTTACCACACAAGTTATTTATAATAGATCTATTTTACCATACAAGTTATACGCACCCCCTACAATTGGTATCAGAGCCTATGTTGTTTAAAGTTACGGAAGTAGTATATATTTGGAGAATTTATTTAATAAATTAATCATGGGGGTGCGTATAACTTGTGTGGTAAAATAGATCTATTATAAGTAGAATAGATCTATTTTTATTTGTGCGTAGATATTTCTTAACTTCTCTAAATATTTTTATTTTGAATTTATTTATGTTAGTTTTATCGATATTCATATCTTGGGGGATGATTATATGGTAATTGGTTAAATGTTTTACTATAGTATTCTTTATTTTTTTCTAAGTTTTTGTAATTCTTCTATATTATTTTGAAGGTATTGTAAATATTCTATATCTTTTGTTTCAAAATATCTAATTAGATTATCTTTCATAAGTTTTTATAATAATATTATTTCTTCCATATTTTGTCTCCAATATTTTAAATATTCATAGTCTATCATTTTAACCTGTAGTAATTGCATAGTTACAAATTTCTGTATATTAATTTATCCTAATTGTACTGTAATATATATCTAATTCTAGATTTTCAATGCTATTTATTATCTTTTGTTGTTCTTCTTGTAGCGAGTTTTTTAAATTATATAAACTATCACATGTACTTTTTTCTAAATTTTCTAGGGTTTCTTCTATCCATATTAATTTTTCTTTTAGATTTTCCATTATTTTTCTAATTCGGTTTCTATAATTAATTTCTTTATTTAGATTATCTTGATTTTCTCTAGTTTTTCT